>NC_056729.1:662399670-662542170 GCF_019279795.1 Protopterus annectens
CACTATAACGTAATAATAAAACAATTACCCAATTTACTCACCCTCAAAACTATCTAGTACCCTTATATTAGTTTACATACTACACCTCCTACCCATGCCACCTACTATTACATCCAAATTATCCCTAACAATTAACAGCTTCATACACTTCCTTACTTTACCACTATGTTGCCTACTCGTGCACCTATCTTTCTACTCTGCCCCTAGCTCTTTCACTATGTCTCCTATCTCAGCAAACATCCTTAAACAAAACTTCTTTACACCATAAACACACATCTGTAAATGCTGTACAATTGTCATTCCTCTCCAGCTACTCTTGATATATCCCCTAGCCTATACACACTTGATATACTTCTACATACCAAATTAAAACTACCTCCTCTCTATAAATGTACTCACAACCATACTTCCATCTCCAGTCACTTAAAAAGAGACCTCTTCCCTTCAGCTACCTGCCCAAGCAAGCTCACATTTCTTTGTGGAGATATCCACCCTACCCCATGCCCCCCTCCCCCATCAAATCACATAAATTGCTAAATCTCACAACAGTCAATCTTCAAAGTATCAGAAACAGAGTACCAGAGTTTCACGTCTGGCTGTCCCAGAACAAACCGGACATATTAGCAGCAACCAAAACTTGGTTGAAACCTTACATAAAGGATTCAGAATTCCTTCCCCCAGGTTATACCTGTCTATGGGCTGATAGACCCCCTAAAAGAGGAGGAGGTATTGCTATAAGTTTCCTCAATACTTTCACCATTGTCCAGTACTCCAAGCTTTTTCCTCAATTTGCTACTGCTGAATTGCTTATATCATTTCTCAAACTCAACATTTCTAAGTATCTCGGCATCATAGGCATATACATCCCCCCAGGCAAAAATATTCCCTTCTAGAAGATATTCTTGTCTGCAGATCAAACAATATAAACAATGAGGCAATCATTCTAGGTGATATAAACATAAACTGGCTAGACTTCTTAGACCACTCTTCCAATATCAACCTATTCAACTTTGCACAGCTGATACCAGACTAGACCTAACAAAAGTAAAGGCAGTGGCTTATTTCTAGACTGGATACTAGTCTCCAACCCTAACAAAATTTCAACAGCAGGAACACTCTCTTGCAGTATTAGTGACCACCATCCCGCCTATATAATTCTTAAAACCAACGTAATGCCTTCCCAACACCAATTTAAACAAACTAGCAATCTAAGTAACTTTAACCCTACAATTCTCAATGAAACCCTTAGAACCATGAATTGGAATATTCTAAAAGTCCTGCCACTCAGTGAAGCTGTCGAGTTCTTCAGCTCCACATTCCTAACTACCTTCAACAAACTAGCTCCAGTTAGATAAAAAAGAGTCAAACTCTAGCATGCTATATGGCTTACTAAACCTACCAAGCAAATCATGACTGCCGGGGACAAAATACTGAAAAAATGTCAAAAGCATTTCCCACTGACAGCTCTATAACCAAGCAACGTGCCTAATTATTAATGATAGAAAGGAATACTATCTAAACCTCAAAAAATTACAAATGAAATCCTAAGATATTTTGGAACTCCATTTCATCTCTAATTAACCCTGGTACCAAAAACAACCAATGCTGCCAGTGAAATAGCCACCCTCTTCAATTCACATTTCATCGACACTATAACCATACTCACCAATACTTTCCTCACACTTATGATAATGATAACTGTTATCCACTATCATCTCTCTCTCAGGAAACAGCCCTCAACTTATCTACCTTTTCTTTCTCCCCCACTCCCATCACCATCATAACTAAACTTCTCCTAAAACTGAAACCTAGCTTTTGTGTCCCTGATAACTCAGCTCTAGAATACCTCCAAATCTCAGCAAGATCCATTGCCTATCCCATCAGCATACTTCTCAATAGATCTCTCCAAGAGTCTTATGTTCCTACTATATGGAAAAAAGCATAAATGTTTCCAGTCTATAAAGGTGGTAACAATACAGATATCCCTAATTTCAGATCCATTGCTATTCTATATCCTCTCTCTAAAATTCTGGAGAGATGCATTCATCATCAACATATAAACTATCTACTACTAAACAAACTCTTCTCCCCAACTCAACACGGGTTTAGGTCCGGCCACAGTGCTACTACTGCCCTTATTTACTTCGTGAACACAGTCAATCAAGATAGAAATTTTGATAAATGTGTATCCTCTGTCTTTCTTAACCTTTCAAAAGCCTTTGATATGGTCTCCCACCCCTACTGCTCAGTAAACTCTCCACCCTAGGTATCTCCCCACCAACTCTAAACAGGTTCACAAACTATCTAAAAATAGACAACAATCCACTAGTGGGCTCAATTCTTTCTCTCCATTTCTTAACTCTTCTACAGTTGTCCCCCAAGGATCCATCTTAGGACCACTTCTATTCAGTATTTTTATAAATGACTTCCATAGCAATCTTAAATATGGAACTGTTGTACAATATGCAGACGATTCAGCCATTATTTCCTCTGCTAAATCAGCAACAGAACTTTTGCAGATGAACCAGAATGCCTTTACCACCACCAAAATCTGCATGGTTAATAATCATCTAGATCTAAACCCAAACAAAACTAAATTGTTATTATTTACTCCCAAGAAAACCCTCTCTGTCAACAAGACAGATTTCACCATTCATTCTCAGACCAAAACTACTATAGATTTTGTCTGACACACTAAATTGCTAGGCGTTATCCTCAACAAAAACCTGACATTCTACCGTCAGATCCACAATAATATAAAAAAAAACTATAAGCTATGCACCCTCTATTGACAAAATGCTATCTTAACTGCTCTACTAAGCATATTCTTGCCTTGACATTTCTCTTACCTTCACTCCTGTATGGTGCTCCTCTCCTCACCAATATTCACTCCATCCTAAAAACTAAGCTTGAGTCATGTTACAACAAGGTAGTCTTGTTTGCAACCAACGCAGAATACTCTTCCCATCATTGCATTGCCTTAAAATCACTTAACTGGCTCAAACTTCCACATCATCTAACCTACCTACAGCTAGTCACAGCTCACAAAATCATTTACAAACCTTCAGACTGCCCAGCCCTCTCTTCCAGCTTAACCCACTACCACCCAAATAGGCCACTTAGATCGGAAAATCAACTTCTTCTGCAAGTAGACAAGCCTAAACTATCAGCTCGCAACATGCTTTATTCCTTCTCTATTACCAAGCTTTGGAACTCTCTCCCATTAGCTATCAGAACCTCCAGTAATATAGTAATTTATTTTCCTTCAAAAAATCTTTGCGGCGACACCTCTCCACCCTATGGCAATGCACATGTCTCAGTTCTCACCCATCCGTTACGTGACTGCCTGTACTCTTAAGTTTGTTCACACCTTAATTTACATCCTTACCTCCTCAAACTTTCATTTTCAGTACTCAAAACAAATAATTTCACTTTTGCTCTACTATCCATTTTTGCCCTTCTGTCTGTCTACACCTCCTCCCCACTCTGCTGCCTATAAACTCAAAACACCTTGAGAGTACTGCTAAGCTATTATTTTCTTCAGCATATTACCTCTAGTGTATAATAATTCAATCACTTGACTTGTTTGTAACTTTTACCTTTATAAATCTGCACACATTGTGTGTTTGCACACTTTCTACTATTGTATATTACTGTATTTTTTTAGTAATGTTTGTATCTTCTAATTGTTTTATATTTTATGTACTGTTTTATATTTTATGTAGTGTTATATTGTGGAGCTTTTCTTCCCTGGCCTCCACTGAAAATGGGTTCCTTTGGCCCAGCGGACCTTCCTGGTAAACAAATGCCAATAAATAAATAAATAAATAAATAAATAATAATAACCACCAATTTCCAGCCATTTGCAAACTTTAATAACTGTAAGTATTGGCCTGAAGGTCTGAAAAATAGATGCCAAATAGGAAAAGGCCCTATGCTGAGCCCTGCAATGTAACACTAGTAACATTTTTTGCTTTCAAAAGTAGCACGTGACTCTATCCCGGGTTTCTGTCAGGCAACCAGTTATCTAGCCATTCTACAGCATAATGATTTATATTCACATTGACAACTCTTTTAGTAATACCTTCATGGCAAATAGTGTCAAAGACCTTGATTAAATCTATATATGTGATATGTACTGCATAATGGAATCATGTTGATAAATCTGTTTTAGTAGGGGACATTACAGGGGCAATAAAGGATTTAGTTGGAATGCTAAAGTCTTGGTAAGAGATGTGCAAACCATCCCTGGCTTTTCAGCCATCTTGTCCCAAGATGATAGTTATTGCATCCCCCTAAACTGGCACCAGCTACAGAGCCGGTTATTAAAGTCAATCATCTTGATTTTCAATCTGGCATCATTCTGGGAGATGGCAAATTACTACTCAAGACAAGTTCATAGGTAGGTACTAGGCTATTAGCCCTAGGGCCTATATAAGCCTAGCCAAAAAGGTACCCTGGCTTTTGGTACCCAACAAAGTTATTTTTCTATGCCCCTGTCAAGCAGAGCCACAGAAGTGATCCCTGGGGTGAATTTCCTATTTCCCATCCAGTCATCAAGATTTTTCTTGAAGAGTGCTAATGAGGAGCTCTGTTTGACATATATAGGTAGTCTGTTCCAGAGTATGGGAAGTTTCTGGGACAGGTATCTATCCATCCAGCATGTTCTGTTTATTGTGGTGACAAAGTTTAGGTCCCTAGAGCATGTAGCTCGGAGGGATTGGGATTTCTTTAAGTGGAGCATGTCCAACAGCTCTGGGTTTGACATAGCTTTGTATGTTAGGCAGAGATCGCCTCAGAGTAGGCGATATGTGATGGAGTAAAGCTGGAGTTTTTTGAGACAGTCTGCGTAGGGCATCTGTTTGAGACAGTAATCCTCTTTGTGAGGTATTTCTGTGGCCTTTCCAGTTGTTGTAGATGTCTTGTGAGGTACATACCAAAAGGGGTATTGTACTCTATAATGGGTCTAATGAGTAATGAATAGAGGGGAACAATGACCTCTTTTTTTTCTGGATGAGAAACCTTTTGTGACGAGGTGAGTCACATAGAAAGATTTCCTGACCACTGTGGGTATGTGATTATCAAAGGAGAGATTACTGTCCACCTGTGTCCCAAGGTCTCTTATTACACTTTCGGTGTTAAGTAGACTACCACTTATGTGGTAGTTCATGGGTACAGAGTTTTTACCAAAGGAGATGACAATACACTTTTTGGCATTGAGCTTCAGGCCATGGCTTTGACACCAGGCATCTGTCTCAGTGAGGCCCTTTTGTAGTATGTCCACATTGTTAGGAGTTTCGATTATGGCTCCTAGTTTGCAGTCATCTGCAAACTTTGTTAGCCAAAGACCTTCTGTGTTAGCCTGTACTTCAGAGAAGTAGATACCAAACAGGAGAGGACCCAGGACTGAACCTTGTGGTACTCCACTTGTCACTGGTCTGAAGGCGGATTTGCAGTCTGCTACTTTCACAGTGTGGGTTCTGTCCATGAGCCAGTTGGGAACCCATCTTATGACATAGGGATTTATACCTAGTTTAGTGAGCTTATCTATAATTCCAGAGTGGGGGATTATGTCAAAAGCCTTGGCGAGATCTAGATAAGCTGTGTGAGCCACCTTACCCTCATCTATGGCTTTGGTGACTGCTTCAAAGAAGTCAGTCAGGTTTAGGAGACATGATCTGCCTTTTACAAACCCAAACTGGTCCCCAAGTGTCTTTCCTGTCTGAGGCACATGCATAAATGGTCAGTCATGTCCTTCTGCATGTTCGCCTGGGTAAAAATCTAAGGTGATTCATTCCCACGTGAACCCTATCAGGTCATAATCATATTTGCCAGGATGGAAGGATCTAAGAGTCCTTGTTAAATCCCAAATGCTGTTACAGGGAAGCCAGTTAGCAGTCTCTCTATTGTTATCTAGCCTAGTGAGGCTTGTATTCATATGCCTGGCAAGACAGTCTATTGCTTAAACATTACCATGGTTATATGTGGTCTCAGTGGGCTGTATGAGTTGCAGTCTGGACACTTTTTGACTCCAGAAGTATGATTACTGGCTGTGAATGTGAAGGCTGAAAGTGACAGCATTGAGTTGCGTACTAAAGCAATGGTATTCTTAATGGTTTAACCAGAAAAGCTTAGGTCAGATTCATATACATATATGTATGGTATATATAAATGGCATATTTTATAAAAGTATATATGTGAGTGTGTGTGTGTGCATGTGTGCGTGTGTGCGTGTGTGCATGTGTGTGTGTGTGTGTGTGTGTGTGTGTGTGTGTGTGTGTGTGTGTGTGTGTGTGTGTGTGTGTGTGTGTGTGTGTGTGTATGTGTGAATATATATATATATATATATATATATATATATATATATATATATATATATATACCCATATACTATATATCGATGGGAAGACATTAGTTAGTTGAGTTTTCGGAATAGCGAGCATTTTTTATGTCAGCACTATTCATTAACTGTCAAAAGACTTCTGTATGCTGGCATTACTTTGCAAGAAGTCAGGGTAAAGTAAGGACTGGGAATTTGCCCATTAACAACTGTTACATGACCTTTCAGTTATTGTTTACATGTATCAGGGGTTGAGTTTCGATCTTCTTAGATCAATATATTTACTTTTGAGATTTTGAGTGTCCGGTTTATATATATATATATATATATATATATATATATATATGTATTATGTGTGTAGTACACATGATGTATCTCTCTGCTATGAAGGAACACATTGTCTGCATTCTGTTATATAGCATTGTGCATCGTACCATCTCCAAGGACATGTGCATTGTACCATCTCCAAGGACAGCACAACACCCCTTGAAACATCCCTGGGAACAGACCCAATGGAACAGCCCATTACATGTAGCATAGCAGATTGTGTGAAACAATGACAGTATAACACATTGACAGCTGCCAACAGTTGTGCTCTATCCCAGTCCTCTATATGTTTATGAGTGTTGTGCTTTTTACTCTCTGTATGTTTCTTCCCATTGTGTTTTATGCTTTGTATCATTTGTGTCATTATGATGGCTAGGCATTGTGACACTTTTCTATTTGTGTTTTTTTTTTTTGGTTGTTTTGGTGGCAATATCTAAGGCACAATATGAATACTCCATACAGTATACTACTGAAATTCTTCATTGCTTTGTCATTTTCAGCATGTGAATTATACTATAATACACATCACTTTGTTCTTTGTCGCTTAGCAACACCTATGTGTTGCTAAAATGTTTGGGTCTCAACACATGTTATCATATTGTTTGCACTGACTCATTCTTGTCAGTGTGTCATGGGGTGTGGAGCTGTACATCACAATCATCTTCGGCTAAAGGTGATGGCAGTACTAAGGGCTGTTGAAGGACAAGTTACCTGAGCACAAACTAGGCCGACTGCTTTCCAGCATTTATTTTATGCCTAAATATGCACAAAACAAAGAATTTTTTATGCCTTAACATTTGTACTGCAATGTCCTCATGTGGTGTCATAATTCACAGTAGTCTGGGTCTGGCTGTTGGTGATGTTATAATGACTTTCTGAAAATGTTTGTTGCGGTAGTATCATCAGCCATGGTTCAAGGTGATATCCTGTATCAGATACAATGGCTTAATCATTTTTGGATGGTATCATATATATCTATATATATATATATATATATATATATATAGATAGATAGATATAGATATAGATATAGATATATAGAGAGAGGGACAGACAGCGCCAGAGAAAAAGAACAGGTTACTCATTAATAAGCATCATGATTGTGCACAACTAGCACCATCTCCAGAAAATCTCCCTGATTCAACAAGTGCAAAGTTTATATATGCTCCAGATGTTGGCACCATATACACAGCCAGTATGACTAACAAACATCTTTGTTTTGGGATCATCTACACTGTAGACCACCTAGCTTTTCTAAGAATGGCAGTCTTATCTTTTTATATTCATACCTCTACCAGGATCAGATGCTGCTTTAATTATAGCATGCATCCAATTAATTGTACCCAAGGCTAAAGAGACCTCAATATCATGGCTGTATCTTAGTACCATAACATTTGCAAGATCTCCCTCATCAGAATTAGTAAAATTATTAAATCAGAATTAGTAATGTTACCAAATGATTCATGTGGGCTGTGGTGGTGCAGCAATTTGCAATGTCGCCTCACAGCAAGAGGTTCTCAGGTTTGATTCTTGGTTGGCGCACCTTCTGTGCAGAGTCTACATGTCCTCCCTGCAGTCAAATAAATCTAAAGATATGCATGTAGGTGCAAGCATGTGTGGGTGTTCCTTCTTTGAAGGTTGGGTGGCAGGCTGGCAAACTGACACTGCAAAAATTCTCTGCCAATCATTAGCAGACTGGAGTTCTGCTGTGGCGACCCCTCACTGGGAAAAGCTGAAAGAAGACCAAATGATTTATTTGTTCTTAAAATGCATAGGTATCCCTCATGTTTTTTGTTTCTCTTCTCATCCCCCAAATCACTTAAGAAAATATTGGGGCATCCTCTTGTCCTTAACGTTTTAAATAGAAATTGCATTTCTTATTCGAAGTCATGGTAATCCTATATAAAATAAAAGATCCTAACAGTTATACCTGTACCAAACTTCTCTTATGCCACATAGGGTGACAACTTTTGAAATAAAGGTAACTGTTGTAAAAGCTGAACTTATGGTAAATTGTGAAGACAAATATTATGTTCTCCCTTTTGTTTCGCATGAAACCTTCCCTTTGATTTAAACATGAGGGCAGCCCAATCTTAACAACTACGTAATTTTTTTTTACTTTTTAAACATAAGAAATACAATTATATATATGTTGATATTTAGAGGTAAGGAATGCTTATAATTTGGAATTTTAAAATTATTTTACATGTTGACGTAGGTTTTACACAATTATTCACCCGTCCCTTTAAAAATTACTGTTTTGCATCACGTGACTTGAATTAAGATCACATGATATCTTACTATTAAAAGCTGGTGACTGTCATAACATGTTTCATTCTGAAGAAGTCCTGTACTTTTTTGGACAAAAGCACTTGGTAAACTTTGTTTTTGATTAAGTATTACTTGCTAGTGCATTGTTCTGTCTTGCTGTGGACAAACTGTTGTGGTTTAGATTTTATTAATTGCTGGTTTTCCTCCATATTCCATCAGGATTTGCTGTGTGTCTTGAAGTTGTTAGTTTGCTTTTTACAGAGCTCTTGAAGAGTATGTCCTCTCGAGACATATTTTCTGGGCCTAATGAATAGTCTGCCACTTACGGTAGCAATAGCACACCATAATTTATGATTTCAGCAAGCACTGCTGAAAATCTTTTAGCTCTTCCTAGCCAGAAGACAGAGTGGATGAATCAGAAAACAACAATTAATTCTCATCAGGGCAGTCCATGATAGCAAGAGCTACCTAATTTGCTTTATCAAACATTGGTGATCAGGATTGTATTACTTTTACCAATTCAAACAGGGCAGCTGAGAACCATAGATCTGCAACTAACACTGATTGTTTCAAAGGAGATTCAAATGGAAACAGTACTCAAATGGGGTGAATTTATATTTGTGGCTGTAGAATCCATATAACCTTAGTTTCTCATCTAGACATAAAAAATGTCAAATCTCCACACTTGTATATATATATATATATATATATATATATATATATATATATATATACATATATATATATATATATATATATATATATATATATATATATATATATATATATATTCTATTAGCCTTTTGCACAAAGAAATTAAACAGTTTAAATCTTTCCAGATTGATAATCTTAATTTTAAATAGGATGTGGAGAGGTTTACAGTTTTTGGGAAATTCAGTAACAGACAAACATCAGAGTCTGGCATGTATGGAGAGCTATAAGACTTCCTTGACCATGCTGGTTTAGAATTTCTGGGCATTTTGATTAAATATAACAGGTATGAGATGGAAAACTATCATCTGAAGTATACATTATTAATGCCAATTTGACATGGGATATACTATATGCCACATAGGGTGACAACTTTTGAAATAAAGGTAACTGTTATAAAAGCTGAACTTATGGTAAATTGTGAAGCCAGATATTATGTTCTCCCTTTTGTTTTGCATGAAACCTTCCTTTTGATTTAAACATGAGGGCAGCCCAATCTTAACAACTACGTAATTTTTTTTTTTTTACTTTTTAAACATAAGAAATACAATTATATATATGTTTATATTTAGAGGTAAGGAATGCTTATAATTTGGAATTTTAAAATTATTTTACATGTTCATGTAAGTTTTACACAATTATTCACCTGTCCCTTTAAAAATGACTGTTTTGCATCATGAGACTTGAATTAAGTTTACATGATATCTTACTATTAAAAGCTAGTGACTGTCATAACATGTTTCATTCTGAAGAAGTTCTGTACTTTTTTGGACAAACGGACTCGGTAAACTTTGTTTTTGATTAAGTATTACTTGCTAGTGCATTGTTCTGTCTTGCTGTGGACAAACTGTTGTGGTTTAGATTTTATTAATTGCTGGTTTTCCTCCATATTCCATCAGGATTTGCTGTGTGTCTTGGAGTTGTTAGTTTGCTTTTTACAGAGCTCTTGAAGAGTATGTCCTCTCGAGACATATTTTCTGGGCCTAATGAATAGTCTGTCACTTACAGTAGCAATAGCACACCATAATTTATGATTTCAGCAAGCACTGCTCAAAATCTTTTAGCTCTTCCTAGCCAGAAGACAGAGTCGATGAATCAGAAAACAACAATTAATTTTCAGCAGGGCAGTTCATGATAGCAAGCGCTACCTAATTTGTTTTATCAAACATTGGTGATCAGGATTGTATTACTTTTACCAATTCAAACAGGGCAGCTGAGAACCATAGATCTACAACTAACATTGATTCTTTCAAAGGAGATTCAAATGGAAACAGTACTCAAATGGGGTGAATTTATATTTGTGGCTGTAGAATTCATATAACCTTAGTTTCTCATCTAGACATAAAAAATGTAAAATCTCCACACTTGTATATATATTCTATTAGCCTTTTGCGCAAAGAAATTAAACAGTTTAAATCTTTCCAAATTGATAATCTTAATTTTAAATAGGATGTGGAGAGGTTTACATTTTTTGGGAAATTCAGTAACAGACAAACATCAGAGTCTGGCATGTATGGAGAGCTATAAGACTTCCTTGACCATGCTGGTTTAGAATTTCTGGGCATTTTGATTAAATATAACAGGCATGAGATGGAAAACTATCATCTGAAGTATACATTATTAATGCCAATTTGACATGGGATATACTATTTGACTCCATGCAAAATTATATTTTTTTCAGACATGGAGAAATGCATCAAAAACTTGTGGGCTCAAAAAAAAAAAATGCTACATCGGGATTCCAATGATTACAAGCAAAAAGTGGCATGCCCACTACCCACTCAATCAAAAAGAAATTATATTTTACATTTTAATAATTTGAGCACAGTTAAATAATTGGATAACCTCCCGTCAGAGCTGGAAGGGAAGGATTTTTTTGAGGTGAACCTTCTACATCATTCATGGAGGATAACCAATCAGAGGACACATCAAAACAATGGGATGATGGAGACATTGATTACTGAACAGAACAATAAGTTTGTAAATAACAGCAGGAAGAATCAAAGGAAGAACTACAACAAATAAGTAAGAACAGTGTTAGCGGACACAAACAAATTGTTTTACATGTTTCTGATAATGTTTATATTTTTAATTACTTTAGTTTTTGGATGAATGACACTTTCATAAAACTTGTTACCAAGGAGTTTGTCTTTGTTTTATCTAGGAAGCTAGACTTGTTAGATATACTGGAATGAAAACTGTTTGCAAGAAACTTAAATTTAAGTATATTCTTTTTAGCAAACAAGTTGGTTTCTCAGAAAGCATAACTAAAAGGCATTTATCTTCTACCCACTTGCGTCCCTCTTTGGCTAATTAAAAAAAAAGAAAAAGAAAAAGCTCACCTGAGATCCTAGTATGCTTCTGAACATTTTTAGAAATAGTTTTATAACTTAGAACATGATGAAACTGAATAGTTACATAAACATAAAACCAGCAGAGAATACAGGGTTATGAAACAAGACTAAAGGGTGATCTGGTCACTGTGGACTCTTTAGATTACAATGTTTAGAGGCTTGATTTTTATATAATGAAACTTTATAACCCTGCTTCAGTTAACTGTCCCCCGGATTCACTATCCTTCTGTTTTATCTTTAAATTTGTTTTTTTTATGTTTTTGTCTTCCATTTAGGAGCAGGGTGGCATAGTGCCATGCATATCAATGAAGGCTTGCTGCCTGAGCTCCTAAACGAACACGAAGCATGTACGAGTGCAGGGGGTGTGTCTGAGAGCAGAGTTCTCAGAATATACATGCCCCTGCAATGAAGAACTGCACTGTATGAATAAGAATGAGTGAGACCACTAACAGGTGTTCCCATACCCCCAGCAACATCCCCCCAACTTTACAAGAGCAATAGTTAAATCATTAAATATAAAGAAGTGTTTTTTTTTTATGAAACAGATTAAATTTAACTGTAGGTGTGCGGGTTTGCCCATAACTTAGTTATGGTTAGTGCAGCTGAAATGGCACAAGAGGATAAAAAGCAAGATATATGCAAATGAAGCAATAGAGCAATAGTGTAGTGGGCAGAGCATCCGCCTTACGAGCAGTCATTCCTGGTTCATGTCCCACTCCAGTAGAATCCATTTTCCATTTTTCCATGTCAAATCACTTTATGATCAATTTATTTTGATGCATAACCTACGGCATAACATATATTTGTGAACTGGAGTACTGCATTAAATGCAGATGTGAGGTGTCATTTCATAATGTTGTAAAGTCCACAGATAATCATAAGTGCCTCATACAGTATATGTACACAGGAATCAGGGATACAAATGGAAGGTAAAATGTGTAATGAATGATAAATCCAAACAGTTTCCAAATCCACCACCTTCCCAAGAACCATTAGACATTACTGTCTAAATTAGTGCTGTGGTAAGTGGGAGTATGCAGTAATAAGCAAGAGTAAGCATATTTAAGCAATAGTAAGCAGCTTTAAGCCCATTTGCGTGGGGGTAAGCAATGCGCACACAGGTTAAGGAATACTGAAGCTAACACTCTGTAAGCATATTTAACCTGAGGTTAGCATTGCTTACCTTCTCACAAACCCATGCAAACCCACATACAATTGCTTAAAAGTGCCTTAATCACTCTGTATGCATCAGCCGCTATTCTGGCCAGAAACAAAATAAACAGCCTTTGTAGGTCTTGAACCAAAGACCCTGTACACTATAGTCACAGTAGTTAACCATCACAGCAGTACATAAGATTGTAGTATCACCAAACAGATCCTCACTATAGGAAATACAAACTGAACATGTGAAAGGAATCTATATACAGTTTTATGTTGTATAACCTAAATATGTGAACTGGAGTACTGTATTAAGCCCAGATGTGAGATGTCATTGTAATAAAGTGTTGAAATCCTCTAATAAATACAAGGATAATAAATACAGTGTATGCACACATGAATCATGGATACCAAACACATATATAACATGTAATGAATAATAAATCAATGCCACAATGCAAATATAATGCAAATTAAATATTAAGCCAAGCTAAGCATTGCACCAGCTTAGTAGGTGTAAGCAATGTGTAGGCAGGCTTACTCAGTCTGCCCATTGATATACCCCTTTAAGTGATGCCAACCTTAGGTAAGCAGATTTGCCTATAGCTTAGCAGTTTCAAAACCGTCCAGTCATGGCAAAGTACAGGAAACTGCCCTATTTAAACCCAACAGGCAGGAATACATCTCATAACTGGTTGCAGCATCCCCTTGTAGGCACTATGTCTGGAATGGGAGAGGGTGTGCGCTTTCGGGCACAGTGCTGGGGCATCCAGGAGTCCAGAGTCATGGCAGGACACCTTGTGAAAGACCATGACCAGAGACTGCTGCAGGGCCAGTACCAGAGTTCCCAATACACAGTGGAAGCCTGGGACCATCTCGACCATGACCTCACCAGTGCCATTGGCATACCCTGAACTGGTGAGCAAGTCAGGCATCACTATGCCAACCTGAAGCGGAGAAAGGGAATCTCTTGGATCAGTTGATCCAAGAGGCTAGGAGGACAGGGGATGTCCCAGCCATGTGTAAATATCAGTCCACTGCCTGTTTTTATAATTGCCAGCTCATGTATATTATGGATATGTATGGCTAAATATTCCTCTGATGTCTTTCACGGTGGCAGGTGAGCAGGATGAAAACCAGGAAGCCCATGGCCGTAGACTGCAGCGGTTGCGATGCGAGGCAGGTTAGTAATACTCTTGCATGTACTGTTATAGGAAAATAATCTAAAAGTAGTAGTAAGTTAACTGCCTGCATAAAACCTGTATTGTTTAAGGCATGTACTGCATATACCAGAGAATAGGTCAGGAAGAGTCTCATACAGGTTGTATGTAAATAAAAGCATAATAGCCTAACAATTAAGGTCTAACTGCTGGCTTGCATGTGTTCACTCTGGTATCATATGGTAATGTAGAGTTGCAATCACTTAATAGTACTGTTGTAGTAAGCACTGTTACCCACACTGTGCTACATAAATAAATTGTGTAGGAATGTCTATATATGACTGTTGTAATCCCAAGAGGTCAAATAGTACAACTGAGAGAGACTTAGACAGAAAACATTGAAAAGACAGACAACAAAATCCAAATAGCACACTCAACTGTGACGTGAACTGCTGTATTTTTTGCACACATAGTCATGGTTCGAATCCTGGGAGTGGCAGCAGACTGTATGCAAAATCATACCCCACAAGTGTACAGAAATGTCCACTAAATCGGCCCATAGCTACTATCTGTCACCCTGTCCCCCTGGCAAATCAGTGAGATGATGCCAGACATTTAGGCAGCAAACAAGACGTACAACTGATTGTCAGACATCTATAACAACAAACCTGTCACTCTAGCAACCCCACAAAATGTTATGAGAGTAAGTAGGCAGGTATGCCCCATCTCCACCCCCATGTTGTCAAGCTGTGACCAGAGTGTGTACAGTAACAAAGTGAGACGTATGTGTATAATACTAATGTGGAAACTGGTAATTTGTGTTGTGACATGCAGGTAGTGCTAATAAACATTGCTCACACAGGTCTGTCAGATACGAATACTGTGTGTATAAATAAAAGTTTGATATCCTGTACTGGTACTGTTTACTCTGGTATTGTATGGCACTGTTAGTGTTGCAGTTGCTCAGAATAATAAGGAATTACTCATCACTGTCACTCACACTGTACTACATAATACAACTGTCTAGGAAATCCTGTATAAGAGTGTTGTAATTACAAGGTCAGAATGTAAAACCACAGGATAATTATAGACAGAAATCAGACAAGAGATACACAGTAATATCTATATAGCACTCTCAACTGTGATGGACAGTGTTTTATTGTTGGCAGACAAAGCCATGGTTCAAATCCTAGGAGTGGTAGTAAGCTGTATGCAGAATCACACCCCACAAGTGTACAGAAATGTCCAGAATGTCAAGTTATTCAGCCCATATTTGCTGGCTGTTGCTCTGTCCCCCTGCCATATCAGTGTGCTAATTTCTGACATGTAGGCAGCATGGCATGTCATATAACTGACTGTCAGACCTGTACATATTTGAAAAATTGTCAAGTAAAACAAACCTGTCATGGTACAAGTTGTGACACCCGTGCCCTGGCCCAGCAATCAAGGAGTTTCAATCCTCACCACTAACACCAGTGAGGGCCATCTCATATAGGAGGAAAGGATAACAAATACAACAGTAAAGTGCAATTTCCCTTAAGACCACACAGAGATCACAGTCAGTTCATGGCTGGTCGCTTCCTTGCTCTCCAGGTCCCCAGTAAGACTCCCCACTGGCACAGCTATAGGGTCCAGATCTCAGCCTAGTGGGCAAGCTAAAACCTCTAACACCCTCTCTGTCCAACCAGTGCTTTGTGTCCCTGCCCAAGTAGCTGACGCACACACACATGCACACACACACACACACACACACACACACACACACACACACACACACACACACACACACACACACACACACACACACACACTTTGAGAAGAGTTTATACAACCACACAGACACTCCTGGGGAAGGCTGGCACAGGTTCTCCAGCTGTGCCCCTTTTTCCCAGACTATACAGGAATACCAGCTGCCATCACCCACTAATATTAATCAGCTATGCAAAGGCCCTTAAAGGGATGTCCAATTATTACTGTGCAATATTATTATCAGATTGGTAGTATAGCCCAGGGCTAAAGTTATTGGAGTGGCTTTGTACAATTTTACCAAAGGCATGCACATACTCTAAAGAGCTTAAATTATCTCTACAGAAACAGTCACAGTTGAAACAGTTTAAAAATATTTAATAACAAATAGTCAGATCATAAGACAATATTTTTTACTCCACAGTGCTAGTCAAGAGTTCAGAGATCACAGAGAAATACTTAAAATAATTCAGTAGTACAGTTCTGACATCACAGAGAAACACTTAGTCTAATTGTTCTAGTTTCTAGCTATTTCTAAGAGAAAACACAAGTCTAAGATAAACTTACATATAGAGCAAGACAGTGCTAGTGAGTTGGATGGTCAAGACAAAAATGCTTAATGCTCTCTGATTCTCTCTGTTTTTAAGATCACATTCCTGGTTCACATTACATCATTCTTCACACTTCCCTGGGTTCCCAGTTTAATAGAAACTACATTTACATTATTCACCTCTGGGGAGAAACCAGAGCAATAAAGGACATTTATGCATGCAAATTCTGGCCATTAACTCTGGCCTTAAAACAATAGGCAGGATGCCTCACTCTAGACTTACTGGCTCTGAGTTTTAACATCAAAAGGTTACAACATGATTTACTTGGTCAGTAGAGTGCACTGTTGTTACATTTTTCCAGTTCTACATGTAACATGTAACACTATTTTTACCATTTAAGATAACAAGCCTGTGGTTTATATTAATATTTACAGATGGCAGAATTATCTCCAAACTTCTATCTGGCTAGGCTGGTAGCCTTCATCTATCTTCACCCAAGTCACTAAAGGTTTAAAAGGGCAATAGTCGAAATATGTCCCGGGTCACCTGCATGTGGTGAAGACATGCCCAGAATGTGTGCAAAAAGAGATGGACAGGTATGTGCCTAACATCAACCTGGAATCTGGGAATATGTGTAGAAACAGTTAGGTAGTGTTAACAAACAATATCTCCACAGGTATACCAGGTAAGAGGTGTATACTGCAGGTAAAACCAGTTCATGTATATAGTTGTTGACAGCCATACCACTGTCCAAACTAAGGCAATAGGGTAGTGTACTAATACCTGTACGGTACAGATCACAGCCCTGACAAGAAAAGTAAAGTGAACTACAGGAATATACTAGTTATTAATTGACATCCTTCTCCCCCTCCACCATATCTGCAACAATAAATTAAATACACAACTCAATTGGTATGTGCTGAATTAACTCTACTGTTGGGACATATGTCCTATTGTTTGATAATTATTTAAATTTGTTTCTATGCATGTGCTATGTTAAAATACTCCAACATTGGTGGCATGCTGCCATCAATGTACCTGCATGCTGTTGTAATGACCACTGTGGTCCCATATATGCATGTGTTCTGTTTGCTATGCAACTGTTCCATATCTGGTGTTTGAGCTAATGGGTATATCTATGTATGCTGTTATACCTATTCCTGGAATGTGTTGATTATTACTAACCCACATATGCTGATATAATTTAAACATTATAGCACGTTTGGGAAGGCTGGTCCTGGCAGACCTACCTGTCCCACCTCGGCTGGCCATGGCACCGGGCACCAGCATGTCTGGGGCTCAACCCAGGACTTCCTTGTCCATTGGTCCTGTAACACCTTCAGGTGGAACTACCTCAGGGGATGGGGCTCACCCCCTCGGGAGCGGGCACAGACAGGAACCTGTCACTCATTGCCAGTTCCAGGTCGTGGTGCGTAGCAACTTCCGCAGGGAGATCTGCTATGCCAGCTTGAGGGCTGTGTGTCACAACTAGAGGGTCGGCCTGGCCCTCTTACTCAGCTCCTAGCACAGCCACCTTCAGGGCTGTGAAGGTGCAGTGGTGATTGCCCATGGGTGGGGACCTCAGTGCCACTGTTTCCACTAGGGGGCTCATGGGCTTCTGAATTCCCAACAGCCCTGCCCATCAAGGTGTTTACCCCCCACATGTGTCATATACCGCTCCTTTATGCATCTTGTTTGTCTTGTCTGTTAACCTACTCAACCTACCTCCCCAAATATGCCCACTATCCCTTCCAAACATCCCACTCTCACCTGAAAAAAAGGGGCAATCTGTTCCCCCCCAAAAATCTCACCCCATACATAGCTGTCCATTTAACACACATGTCTGCTGGACACATGTAATCTGGTCTAATTGGCTTAACAACATGTTATTGCTGTCGTCACCCTCTCACAGGGGTATGAGTGTCCAAATCTATCTCTAAATTCAGTGTATATCCACAGCTGTTGCTGTAGAAGAAATGGGCAGCTATGGACCTTCCCTACACCCTTCCTGCACATCTCTAGCTATTTTCCATACTGTCTTTCCCTCTATGTGCCCTTTTTCACCACTTTCCTATCAACCCTTTTTCATTTCTTTTAAAGAAATTAGCATAGGGGTAAGTGGGAGTAAGCACTTTTAAGCAAAAGTAAGAGGGTTTAAGGCTGTTTGCATGGGGGTAAGCAATGCCTACACAGGTTAAGCAATTGAGAAGCTAAATCAGTATAAGAAACTGTAACCAGAAGTTAGCATTGCTTAACTCCTGCTTACAACTGCTTAAAAGTGCCTTAATCACTCTGTATCTAATGGCCCTTGTTCTGCCCAGAAGCAAAATAAACAGCCTCTGCAAAGATTGAACCCAGGACCCTGCACGCCATAGCCAAAATGATTCACCACTAAGTCATGTCAGTTATACATAACCCTGATGGTTTCACAAACATATCATCCAGCACAGTCATTTTAAACATGTAGATGTATATATTTATTTATGTATTTATTTATTTTACCTGTGTTAACAGTGTTAGTCTGACTGAGCTTTAGGCTCATTTTCAGCAGAGACCCAGGGAGAAAAGCTCTTCTGTAAATAAAATTTAACAAAGTCCCATTACAGTCAGCAAAAAAAGTTACTAACAGGTTACAATAGCATGTGAGTGTGTGTGTATATATATAAATATATATATATATATATATATATATATATATATATATATATATATATATATATATATATATATATATATATGTATATATATATATATATATATATATATATATATATATATATATATATATATATATATATATATATATATATATATATATATATATATATATATATACATATATACACACACACACACACACACACACACACACACACACACACACACACACACATATATATATATATATATATATATATATATATATACATATATAAATATATATATATATATATATATATATATATATATACATATACATATATATATATATATATATATATAAACATATACATATATACATATGCATACATCTATAGATATATATGTGTCCTGGCCCAGCAATCAAGGAGCCTCAATCCTCACCACTAACACCAGAGAGAGCGTCTCATTTTTGAGGAAAGGATAACAAATAGACACAGTAAAGTGCAATTTCCCTTAAGAGCACACATAGATCACAGTCAGTTCAGGGCTGGTCGCTCACTTGCTCCCCACTGGCACAGCTATAGGGTCCAGATCTCAGCCTAGCTGGGCAAGCTAAAATCTCCAGCATCCTCTCTGTCCAACCAGTGCTTTGTGTCCCTGCCCAAGTAGCTGACAGACACACACTCTTTGACATAAGAGTTTATACAACCACACAGACACTTCTGGGGAAGGCTGCCACAGGTTCTCCAGCTGTGCCTCTTTTACTCAGACTGTATGGTAGTACCACTTGCCACCACCCAGCTAATAAAAAATCAGCTACTCAAAGGCCCTTAAAAGGGTGTCCAATTATTACTGTGGAATATTATTATCCAATTGGTAGTATAGCCCAGTGCTAAAGCTATTAGAGTGGCCTTGTACAGTTTTACCAAAGGCATGCAAGTACTCTTAAGAGCTTTAATTATTTCTACACAAACCAACCACAGTTAAAATGTTTTAAAATATTTCATAAATGATTAAAACCACAAGACAGTACTTTCTACTACAAAGTCAGTGCTAGTCAAGAGAGTTGAGAGATCACACAGAAATACTTAAAATAAATCAGTAGTACAGTTCTGACATCACAGAAAACCACTTAGTCTAAACTTTCTAATTCCTAGCTATTGCTACAAGAAAATACACTTTTAAAATAACTTACTTATAGAGCAAGGCAGAGTGCTGTGAGTTGGATAGTCAAGGCAAAATGCTTAATAGTCTCTGGTTCTCACTATTTAAATTGAAACTGCAGTTCTGATAAAACATTACATCATCTTTTACATTTTCCTGGTGTTCCCAGGCTGACAGAAACTGCATTTACATTCTAAACAGCCAGAGTAATAAAGAACATTCCACATGTAAATTCTGGTCATTAACTTTAGCCTTAAAACACTAGGCAGGATGCTTACTCCAGACTCGTCGACTACAAATTCTAACTTCAAAGGAACAGACATAAAGTACTTTTAATTTCAAAGGACCAACAAGAAATGCTTGATTTATCTTTCTTTACAGCAGAGGGCAATGTTGCCACATTGTTTCAAATTCAACATTTCACATTATTTACAAATGATTGAATTATGTACCATATCTATTTGACTAGGCTGGCAGCCTTCACCCATTTCTACCAGTCTTCACATTTCTTCCCCCCTCCCCGAGAACTCAAGCTAGTTTCTCAAATGATCCTTGAGAAACACTGCTTGAGAGGGTTAGGTCTATCTGAGGGTACCTCACCCCATTCCCTGTCTTAAGAGCCCATCTGCATTGGCATTGCTACTCCCACTGTGGTGCTGCACTGACATATCATATGCTTGCAACCCCAAGCTCCATCTTAGCAACTTGGTATTTTTCTGGCTGTCTCTGTTTAACCATGTTAGGGGGTTGTGATCTGTCATAATAGTGAATTTCCTTCCATACAGATAAGGCTGGAGTTTCTGCAGTGCCCACACTATGGCTAGACATTCCTTTTCTACAGCTGCATAGCATTCCTTCCTGGGTTGGAGCCGACGACTGAGATAAACCACTGGGTACTCTTCCCTCTGAAGAAATCTGGCTAAGTAAAGCCTCCACCCCATGGTTTGAAGCATCCACCTGCACAACAAATTATTTTCTGTAATCTAAACTGACTAACACAGGGGGTCCTCCCAAAGCTTCTTTAAGCTTCTGGAATGCCTGCTTACATGCTGGGGTCCACACTACCTTATCTGGCCTGTTCTTCCTTGTCAGGTTTGTCAGGGGAGCAGGTATGGTACTATAACTAGGGGTGAACTTTCTGTCGTATCTTGCTGTCCCCAAAAATGTCCTCACCTGCTTTTTAATAACAGGTGCAGGCCATGCCTGAATGGCTTCCACTTTGGCATGTTCTGGCCTTATCCTACCACTCCCCACTCTATGTCCTAGGTAGGAGAACTCTGCCATACCCATCTGACATTTGCTCGGCTTAATGGTCAACCCTGCCCTCTGCAGTCTGCCCAGCACCTCCCTGATATGCTGAAGGTGATCTGGCCAGGAATGGCTGTAGATGTCAATATTATCCAGGTATGCAAGGGCAAACCCTCCTGCTCCTGCTAGGATATGATCTACCAGCCTCTGGGAAGTCACTGGGGCATTCTTCATCCCAAAGGGCATCTTTGGGAACTCATACAAGCCAAAAGGAGTCACAATGGCTCACTTCTCACTAACACTGGGAGTCAAGAGCAACTGCCAGTAACCCTTGGTGAAATCAATGGTTGTAAGATACTTAGCCCCACCCAGCTGTTCTAGGGCTTCATCTGCCCTAGGCATGGGGTAAGCATCTGACTCTGTGTGACTATTTAATTTCCTGTAGTCCACACAGAACCTGTTTCTGCCATCCTTCTTTGGCACCAGCACTACTGGGGAGGCCCAGGGACTGTTGGACTCTTGAATCACCCCTATTACCAACATCTCCTGTACCTCGTCCCTCAGGGTCTGTCTTACTCTGTCAGGCACCCTATAAGGGGCCTGCCTAATAAGTCTTTGGGGTCCTGTATCCACCTGGTGCTGCACCAGGTGGGTGAACCCTGGTCTCCCAGTGAACATGTCACCAAATTACTGCAACAATTCTCAGATTTACCGAACCTGGATAGGACATAGCTGTTGGGACATTGCTTCTCCATCTACTGAGGTGTCAGCCTAAGCCTCACTGAGGAGATCAGTCCCCAGATCTCCCTCAGACTCCTCCTGCAATCCACTGCAAATGCTCAGCACAAGGGCCTCCCTATCATGGTAAGTTTTCATCATGTTAACATGGTGCAATTTGTGCCCCTGCCTTCTGCCTAGCAGTTCCACCCTGTAGTTAACATCACTTACCTTTCTTACCACCTTGTAGGGACCCTCCCAAGCTGCTTGCAGCTTGTTGTGTCTGACAGGAATGAGAACCATTACCTGCTGCCCCACAGCATACTCTCTAGCTTGAGCATTCCTGTCATACCACACCTTTTTCTATTGTTGGGTTTCTGCCAGGTTCTCCTGGCAAAGCCCATGAGTTCCCTGAGCCTTATCCTGCGGTATAGGATGTATGCCACAACATATTCCTTGTGAGGCTCACACTCACCTTCCCACTCATCTTGAATTAAATGTAGAGGTCCCCTCACCCTATGCTCATCCTGCAACTCAAAGAGTGAAAAACCTGTGGATTCCTGGGGAACCTCTCTGTAAGCAAACAACAGATGGAGCAAATATTTGTCCCACTCCCTCTTAAACTGATCTGCAAATGTCTGCAGCATAGACTTGATTGTAGAGTTTAACCTCTCAACAAGACATTTGTCTGGGGATGGTAGGGGTCATTTTCATGTGCTTCACCCCACAGGACTTCCACAGACAAGCCAGCATGGCTGACATGAAATTGGCACCTCTGTCAGACAGTATTTCTTTTGGGAAACCTAGCATACTGAAAATCTCTAGGAAAACATTTGCCACCTTCTCTGCCTCAATGGAGGACAATGCCACTGGCTCAGGGTATTGTGTAGCATAACTCAGTACCACTAGGATATACTTTTTCCCTGTGGAAGTTAGGGTACTCAGAGGACCCACAATATCCATAGCTACCCTCTGAACTGGCTTCTCAATCACAGGCAAAGGCATCAAAGAAGCTCTCACCTTGCCTCCTGCCTTGGCTACCTTTTGGCACTGCTCACAGGTCCTGCAGTACACTGTTACATATATGGAAATTCCAGGCCAATAAAACTTCTGCATAATATGCCTCTTTGTATGTTTTATGCCCATATGACCTGCAAAAGGAATATCATGGGCTATGGCTAGAAGCACCAGATGGTAGGCTCTAGGCACTACCAACTGCTGTACTCTCTCACCTTCTAGTCCTCCCTCAAGGGTCCACTCTCTGTATAGTAGCCCTTTGTCCCAGTATACAGATTTCCCCTTCCCTTGAGAATCAAGGTGCCTCCCTAGCTACCTGCCTCAGGCCTTGCAATGTAGGGTCTGAGAGCTGAGCCTGTCTCAACTTTCTCCTTGTAACCCTTCCCAGCTCCCCTTCCATAGGAAGTCTAGCATTCTCTGACAGTGGTGCCTCACTGTCAGCCTGGGTACTACTACTCACCTCTACCTTTGCAGTCACTCTGTCCAAGGTAACGTCAGTACCCACAAGCAGCTGTAGTTCACCTTCAGTCTCACTGCTAAAGAGTAGCTCCCTCCCTGAAGTAACCAACTCACCAGTCCTGGCTGCAAGTATGCAGTCTGTCTGGGTCTCCCTCAGGCTACCAGACCCACATGCTTGTCTCCTAGCCTGAATGTATGTAACTGCATAAATACATGGTACTGCCTCATCCAAATCCTTTCCTCTCAGGACATCTGCAGGATGGTAGTTTAGTACCCCTGTTGTGTCAAGACAACCTACTATTGGCATTTTGTCTTTTCCACTTACTGGCTCCCTCACCTTTTGTTCCTCACCTTGCCTCTGTGGACACCTGCATGCCACATGGCCCCACTGGTTGCATTCAAAACATTTAACCCTAGCTCCTGTATGTGTACCCAGACTAGTGGCTTCCCCTGCTATTGGCAGAGTCTGTTGGTGCAGTCTGAGCTGCCCACCATGGTTTCCTTCACACCCATGAGCAGTACTGGGGGTCCGCTTCCTGTGCAGGGCTGCCCTGCTTGCCAGGTATAGGTCTCACTTCTTCCCCAACTCATCTGAAATAGCACATTGTCTATCAGCTAACCAGATACTCATGTCCTCAGGCAAAGTGCTAAGGGCTTGTTACCTCACCAAAAGGTCTGCCAGCCTTTCAAAAGTGGTGACTTGACATCCACTCACCCACTTATGGAAATATGTGCTCAATTCAGCAACATATTCACCCACACTTTCATCTGCCTTGCATCTATGCTCACAAAACTTTTTCCTATATGTTTCAGGTGCTAGCTTAAACAGTTTTAAAAGACATTTCTTTATATCAGTATAATCAAAACATGCAAAGTCAGACATTTTGGAAAGAACAGTTACAGCTTTACCATGGAGTAAGGGGGTCAGGTATCGTACCTAGAGCCCTTGGTCAACTTCATACTGTTTACATACCCTCTCAAACATATGAATGAAACTATCAAAATGATCCCCCTCTTTACACTGTGGAAGAAATTTACTGACCTTTTGTGATACTGGGGTCCAGTTACTCCCTTCCCCATTACCTCCATGACTCTGGCAAAGAGTCAGCATCTCCTTCTCATGTTGCCACTGCCTCAGCTTGTAGAAATAACAGTTTCTCATTCTTCTCAGCCTGCAAATGTTGCAGTCTCTCATTTTCTTCTAATTCCACATGCCTGGCCTCCAACTCAAGTCTCTTTAGCTCCAGCTGGATTTTCAAGTCCACTGCAGAAAGGTTGAGCTGCCCATACTCCGAGGGAATTGTATCCCCACTTGCAGTCTGATTGTCCTCCTGGTTGCTGTTTTTTTATGCAGCTGTAACCAAGACTGCAATCAGGTCTGCCTGAGTTAGGTTTCCATGCACCAGTCCCCTAGCCTGGCACATTTCAACCAACTTGCTCCTTGTCAGCTTTCCATACTCCTCTGCTGACCTGCTCCATCTGACTAACTAAGCTAACAAAAGAAATAAAACAATTGTGATCTGAACTATGAGTATTCGCTGCGTGGCTGATTTAGAGTACAAAACACCTTCAAAGCTCACTGTACACAAGCTACAGGAGTCACTCTATGCACACCAGTACAAGCCAATTAGTATTTGTCAATTAATTAATATGTGATGTGAATATCCCACAAAACACCTTCAAATTTCACTGTACACAAGCTACAGGATTCACTCTATCCACACCACTACAAGTCAATTAGTATTTGTCAATTAATTAATATGTGATGTGGATATCCCACCGCTGCCAAACAATTCTCTACCAGTCTTCACAATATATCTCTACATATATATATATATATATATATATATATATATATATATATATATATATATATATATATATATATACATATATATATATATATATATATATATATATATATATATATATATATATATATATATGACTTCAGTTGACACAATGGAATGTATCTGTTACATAACAAGGCATAACTGAAACCATCACAATCACACTGACAAACAGAACGGTTTGTATGGCAGGAAGTAGTAGGCCAGCATTTTCCCAAGGCGAATTGTATGGTAATGTACATCCAGATACTTTAAGGCAGCTTACTCCTGATATCCCTCACATGTTGTAACAGCCTAGGTTAGTTATGGTGCACTCCCCATAGACTGACTTACAGGGGCATATACCAATGTTACATACACTGACCTCTGGACTGTAGAAGTGCATACATGTATTGTGAAGATGAAGCCCACACATATATGGACCCAACCCCACAGTATGTGTGGGGGCCACAACAGTAGTGGAATGATGGCAGGAATGGCAGCATGACATACTCACAGGCCACTACATAACAATCCCTGACAGAATGTCATATGGACAAAGCCTGGTATGTAGGTGGAGGGCAGAGGCCGGAACACAGGCCCATATGTGAAATAGTGTTGTCATGCACTAAGCAAGTTGCCGGTTTTACAGGATAGTCTGTAACATACCCTTAGTCAGGAATATGAAGTCAGAAACACAAACAGATGTAGCCATGTACTGATAGCACTCAACACACACACTGCCAGTGATATATCTGACACAAGACCTGTGTGGTGGACAGACAAAACATAACTGGCACACCTCTGGCCATCAAGTGAATAGGCCCACCGTTGAGAGCTATGCATACAGACTGCAATCCATGTTAAACTAGTATGTACACACAAACCTTGTAAAACTGGTGCTATACAATGCATACAACACTACTCACACTCTGTCTGTAGTTCTGGAACCTCATACATATATACAGCTGGCCTGAGTGTGCAAGTTCTCTTGTAAGATGTATTGCTACCTGCTGTCTATAACACTGCTGCCCACAGACAGGAAGGATTTCCATCATACAGGAAAGGTAAAGGGACCATGCCCAAATGATGTAGGGATTTATAGTAGTAGGCTGCCATGACAGTGGTAATTGGAAGTACTACACAGCATGCTGCATGCAGGTAGCAAAGGGAGGACACTGATTGGTGCAAAGGCCATCACCTGATCATGTGCATCACCTACAAAGGTCATGCTGCAAACTATTCCAAGCAGCTCATATTCCAAGCAGCTCAGTCCTTTTACTGGAGAGAGAGAGAGAGAGAGAGAGAGAGAGAAAGACAAACCAGATCCACAAGCAAAACCAAAACAGAAGCAAAGAAAGTAGGCTAAGGCTATAGCCAAGGAGAAAAAAAAACTCCTGCAAGGAAACCATCCAAAACAGACCTCATTCCCACAACAGGTATGCGAAGTATATATGCATGTAATTTACTGTATTACTTGGTCCATAATACTGGGATAGAAGACATGGAATGATATATATGTGCCATCAGGTGTTGTAATGATGTTCAGCTGAACAACTGCTATGGACAACAGAGTCTGCCCCTGTGGGTAGTGGGCCATACCCATCAACTGTGCATAGCAGTACTGACTGATAAGATGTAAGCTTACATAGTGTGTGTTGTGTAATGGAAAGGATGTATATTACTGTGGCCAATAGCTGGTGGTGGAAGTAATGCCATAATGATGGTCACGTGGGTTCCAGAGCCCACCACTTGCAGCACACACAGGTTAATTTGTATTGTAGCATGCTGATATTTCATAGGTGTGTAATAGGCTTACCTGCAATCTGGCCCTATATATACCCCCTAATGTTGGGTTGTGTCCATATGTGGCACCCGTTTGTGTTGCAGCAAGACAGAACAGTGCAGCTGTGCAGGAAGGAGATTTAGAGATTGAAGACCTGATGTCTGAAAGTACCTTATATATAGGTATGTATATGTAGATATATATATATATATATATAGATATATATATAGATATATAAATACATGTATGTTTACAGATGTACAGATACCCATATGTAGACATACACACACACACACACACACACACACACACACACACACACACACACACACACACACATATATATATATATATATATATATATATATATATATATATATATAAACACATATATACGACATAAAATATAGCTACACACACACACACACACACACACACACACACACATATATATATATATATATATATATATGTGTGTGTGTGTGTGTGTGTGTGTGTGTGTGTGTGTGTGTGTGTGTATGTCTACATATATACAAAGAACCAAAATACTGGACAGAAAAGGGCAAAGTACTGTAGTGGAGAACACAAGTTTATTTTTAACGCAAAATTAAGACACACGTTTTCGTCCAAGTAACTCCAGGACTTCCTCAGAAATGAACAATCATTAAGCCCAGATGATTTTATACATACTTGAAATAATCAGATGATAAATCAATCAAGCATTTAAAGAGACATCCTTAGAAATGCAAAACAGAAATAAAACCCATAATGAAAACTTTAAAATGACGTTAAAATAAGCAAAAAATAAAATTGTCAAATAACTTAAAATATACGCTTGTGTATAAAAAAGTATTAAGACATATCATTAAATAAATAAATAACATACCAGTCATTAGATTTATAGAAACATGAACATTTCTGATATATGTGCTGGATGAATGAAATGTTTAAAAATAAAAATAAAGTACATGAATAAAAAATAGGATAAACTCATAGTTTAGCTGCCCTTAGTTTAAGTATGGGTACAAGGGAAATGTATCCGTTGAGACCTGGGGCTTTATTGGCTTCTACAAATAACTGTCAATAAGTCTCCCTATATTTTAATTTGTGTTCCCAGGGCCCACCTCTGGGTTCTTTGCATACAGTTTCTAACACAAAAAAGAAAAACTTGGCATTGATACATGAGAGAGTATGCTTATATAGTGCATTATTAACATTGCACTTGCTAATATCATTCATGTGCTCATAAATTCTACGTTTGAGGTGTCTCTCAGTTTTGTCAACGTAGAAACTATCGCAACCCCAACAGGTAACCAAATAGACCAGGCCCTGTGAGTTACAATTAGTATAGGTTTTGGCAGTTAATGTTTTGGCTCTACTAGTCAATAGAACCATTTCCTTATTAATAATAAAAGTACCTTGGTTACATGCACCACATTTATAAGTACCTTTCTTTCTGTGTAAAGACATCATCATGTTTCACCAACTTTAATATTTTTTTTATATTTCGTCCCTTCCTGAACACAACCTTGATAGGTTTACCTTTTAAATTTGGTAAATCAGTGAAATGTGAAAATTTATCCCACTCATGTAATACTATATTTTTAACATGATGGGCATTTGAACTAAAATTAGTTTTAAATGTCCTGCTATAACAAGCCTCATTTAAACCAGTATGGCCATGTTGGTTAAAAAAGTCTGTACACATACCTAGAATAGGATTATAGATACTGTTTCTGCAATGTGTACCTTCTGCTCTAATAGAATCAATTAGATCACCAGGGTAACCCCTTTCAAGAAACATTTGTTGCAACACATTGCATTCATGAACATAGTCAGAATCATCGGAGGTCATGCAACAAATATGCACATACTGACCCTTGATGCCTTTTTTATGATAAAAAGGATGTGTACTATGGTAACTGATATATGTGTTGGAAAAAGTGGGTTTTCTGTAAATTACAGACTTAAAACCTGAATCAGTTTTCTGTAATGTAACATCTAAATAGTGGAGAGCAGATGAATCAACCTTGCTGTATGAGTTGCTCAGACCTGTTTCCATCTTTATGTCTTTTAGGCAAGGTGTCACATGACTGTTTTCCAGGGTATTCAGTGGTGGAAAATGAGGTCATTTTAAACCACCTTATACAGCACTATCTGGCTCTGTTCCGCAGGACAGCCCATAAGCAGCAGAAGCGGACCACGCTGTGGAACGATCTAGTCCACAGGGTCAATGATATCGGCCTGCATAACCATAGTTATGAGCAGTCAGACATCATTGTACTGACCTGCTTTGCAATGCCTGTCAGCATGCTGTTGCAGTCCAGGGGATCACCTCGCAACAGGGGGAGGGTTATGCCATCCATCCCCCCCCGACATGTGTTGAGGAGCTTTTCACCAGCCTTGTGGCACCTGCCCACCTGCACACCCAACAAGTGGCGGAGACCATTGTGTAGGTGGGTGCTACCCACACACCAGCTAAAGATCATGCAGGAAAGGCCACCGGGCATATCAATAGACCACTGTTGCATATGCATCTGCATCTGTACAGGTAGATTGTGCATATGTGAAATGTCATATATATATATATATATATATATATATATATATATATATATATATATAGTCTGGTGCTGCGTAGTAGTAATAAACAGATGTGCATAAGCTGTAGTATTGTGGACTTGTACTGTTAATGTACTGCAATGCTGCACCCACCCTTGTGGCCACTGACATCACATCTCTCACACTCTTATGTAGGTCCCTCTGGTATACAACCAAGGCAGCAGCCTGTAGCTGGTGAGTATGGCTTATAATGATGCTTGCCAATACACCAGGCATGTAATGGCTATGGTATATTCCATGTACACATCTAACACACCTACCCATAATGCATGCTGTACATGTTCATGTATTGTTGCTGTTAACTGCACTGCATCACAGTGGTGACAATGATGGGGTTTCTGAAGGGTATGTCTGACACCTGCAAGAAAATTAACATCCTGTCACTGTGAAATGTGTACACAGGGATGAAAGTAATGGTGAGATACATGGCTTACAGTTGGGACATGTGTGAAACATCACCCTTATACAGTGCTGCAACAGTGTATATACCAGTATTATAATGGCAACTGTTATAGATCAACACTACGGCATATCATAATACTATGGTTTACAACCCTTAACACCTGCAATGACGTCCCATCATGAGCACTGAGTGTGTAATACGGAGCCGTAGGTTAGGGCAGCAAATATGGGGAATACATACCTTCACAAACATTGGTAGCATATGTGTGCACACACTCTAAAGAAAATATAGTGGAGGCAGCTGTTGAGGTACTGCCTGCATGGATTTGTCATGGAAATGCACTGTTCAGCAAGTACACGTCCCCAATGTCACACAACATAGTGGTCAGCTGTCCAAGACGTTGGCCATCAAATGTTTACACTTACCTGCAACAGAGGCAGGAGTGGCTTGCACACAACGTACGTGACATGACGTGGGCTCCATACCCAACAGGTAGCACCCATGAGCTGCACATGTTGCCATACCTCACCATTGCATATGCCATGGCAATCAGTGCAGACAGTCATGTATGTGGCAAGTATGTATGGGACAGGAATGATGTACGACATAAACAGATGGCAACCCAAGACAAATTCTGTCACATGTAATGAACTGGTCATGTGTCTGGCCGCTAACATGCCACAACACTAAGGGGGTAGCTGGAATGTCCAGCAAGTACTGGCTATGCAGTACCCATGTCAGCAATTGCCTGGACTCTGCAAGTGCGTGACATATGATTTAGGGTAAACAGATGTGACAGTTGTACCACAGGAAACATCAGCCAGGCCTCTCTACAGGTAGTGCATGCATAGCAGAAGAGGTCCCCAACAGTCATGCTTTGCAATGTGTACTGGTGAACCATGACCATGTTGGAAACCTACAGACAGTATTATGTAAGATACAGGTGCTTTGCAACCAATGCTTCACCCCACCTCAGGCCCACCGACCCCATCTGTACTGTGCCCGTGCCAGTGTACATCTGTAGCTGGAAGTAGGCTGTTACATGTGATGTTCAGTGTTTGGGACACTGCAAACTGACACACATGTGTAAGCCATAGTTGTCAAGCATCTTCAAAAAGGCTGAAGGTGGGGAGGGCATGTCATCATGGCACACTAGTGCACTGCAGCAGGGATCCTAAGGATGCTAAGAATGGCTGTATCTGCACACACTCAGGTTCAGGAACTGTGGCAGACGTAACCCTAACTCCACAGCAATAGTGACAGCAGTGTGTGAACTCCAAGGGATGTGCACATGAGTAGACCTTGCAATCATGCAGAGTTGGGGGACATGTGTAGACAGACTGACCATATACTGGCAAATGCAGATGGCCCACGCCCTGCCAGGAATAGTGACTGCTGTAGTACACATAACAATAGGTGCAACAAACTGTCATGATAAGGGCATGTACACATATGCACCCACAGAGTGTATGCATTGCAGTCAGCATCTGCACACCTAACATATTTCTTAGACACTGCATGTGAATGTACAGGGCATATGTCACTTATCAGGCTCATGTAATGTTAATATATGCAGTGATGTTGTCCCATGCCATATCAAGGAAGAGTGCGTCATATCAATAAGGGTGTGTACACTCCCCATAGCCATGGTAAGGTCTGATGTTGTCAGTGTAATAGTATCGTATCGGTCATACATGACCCGCTGATGCTGAAATCTGTAAACCAGATGTCAGGAATTCACAAATGACATCTGCACACATATCATTCCAGGTATGTGTCGCTCAAACACATAGGAGCTGTGAGCATTAGAGCAGACATAACTGACACAGTATTACATATTCAGCAATAGTTTGTACACCTGTGAGGATTGGTACACAGTACATGGCAGGGTGCAGAACAGGTGCACAGCAATACTGTGTACATGGGTGCAGTGTTTTCCAGAGGAAGGGCCATCACCTACTAACACAGCCCATGCATCACATACATGTATACTGTTGCTGGCATGGATTGCCTATAGTTGCACTGCATGCTGTTGAGTACCATATGTTATGCATGTTGACAGATGGGTAATGGGAGGACTGTGTGTACTATTGTTGTGCAACCTCACCTGTAGGTGTGTGTGTGTGTGTGCGTGTGTGTGTGGGTGTGTGCATGTGTGTGCGTGCGTGTGTGTGTGTGTGTGTGTGTGTGGGGGGGTATTTTGTCTGAGGGGGGTTGATACATGTATAATGTGTGTGTGCATGTATGTGTGTTTGTGTGGGTGTCCTTGCATGCACATGTGTGATTGTGGGGTTGTTCATACAGCAGTACTTTGCTTTGGAATCATGCAGTACATGGACATGGACTGACACATGAGACACCAGGAATAGTTAACAACTACAGGACCCAAAATGCTACACCACAAAACGAAACAACGAAGCCAATAAAAAGTTTAATTTTTCTAGCGCCTCGGCCATAATAAGCCTTCAAGGAGTAACACACCATATGTAAAGACAGTTTATATAACACCAGCTACAATCAATAAATCAATAATCAAATCATTAAACAATTAAATAATTAAAACTTAAAGAAATACAATACATTTCAAACAACACTTCTCCAACAACAGGAATACTTGTCTGATATTTAATCACAGGGCAGCTGATAATATAATAAGGTCTGCAGCATGGAACATGCATTGGGAGGGAAAGTAGACACCAGGTATACCCTTAATATTGCAATCAGCAGAAAGGTGAACATCTACCCACATATGTAGCACTACAGATGCATTGGGGAATTATTAGACAACACCAGGGAGTGTATCCATATATTACTGTTGCCACATGATAAGTTGATTGAGCAGCAGATATGGCATGTACTGAGCAATAATTACATATGACACCCCAGTGCATGACATTATGGAGTGAACGTAGTAGCCCCTAACATATAAGGGCCATGCTCACAATGTCTGGACATACCCAGGGTGAATGCTAGATGACAGCAGTGAGGCCTTGTAAAACCTACTCCACTCAAGTCAAGAAGGTAATGGAGTAACCGGTCTTGTGTTGTGATCACTTGTCTAGGCATTTAGAGGAATGATACATTAATGAGTGGTATTAATGAGTGTATGTTATCAAGTGTGATGCAGGATGGCAAACTTATGTGAATAAACATGGGACTGTCTATAAACCTCAGGGACAGGTAGGTATTAGGGTGAAATGTCAGAGTGTGTGTGCATGTGTGCGTGCACGTGTGTGTGTGTGTGTGTGTGTGTGTGTGTGTGTGTGTGTGTGTGTGTGTGTGTGTGTGTACTGTTATGCAAGGCTGTACAGGTCTTAAAGTGCATTTCTTGTTTTGCCTCCCAGGTGGCGAGGTGGGTCAAGGTCCCTCCTGCATGCAATCTGATGTTGGTGTTGACACAGACATTGCAGATGATGATAGTATTGTTGAGGCACAGGCAGGGTTGTCAGAGGCCAAAAGTGTGCCATCGTTTGACACCCCCTCTCTTAGCCACCCCAACCCCGCAAACAGGTACAGTGCCTATACATATCCCATCACCAGTGGCCATGGAAGAGGGACAGTTGGTGGTTGGTGGCAGTGACAGGAGAGTGTGGTATCTATGCCTATTGTGTCTGGTCACAGCAGGCATAGCCGGATGTCTGGCAGGGCACCACATAGGCAGATGTACCAAGGTGCTCATGGTAGGGCCACTGGTCATCATGCCCATGGCAGAAGTGCCACAACTGGTACAACCAGGTGCATGTTTCAGACTGTCATGGGGGCGCAGGAATGCTTGGAATGTACATCAGACAGGGCCTGAGGCTGCAGAGGGCTGATCTCTCATCTGCAATCGACAACTTCTGTGAAATTTCTGGTGCCCTCCGTGAATATACCGAGGTCATGGATAGATGGTTGGTGAGATGGTGGGCCTCATCAACCATAGTTTGACCATAGATGAACATGTGGTGGGAGTGGCATGATGGCCGCATGGACATAGGCCAGCAACACCAACAGCTGATGGTCAACATGGACGTGTTAGGACACCAAGGTGCTCCCATAGTGGCAGTATCAGCCTCAGTACTGCAGGGGGGGTACTATCCACACCACAGCAGGCCACGTGCACATGGCCCTGGCCAGTCCCAGGAGGGACCTGGTTCCAGCAGACATCTGTCATCAGGGGAGAGTAGCACATTGAGGCCTGTACCTGGATGTGCCAATGGGACCCCTGGCAGGTACAGTCTGCATGTCCATGGCCGGAGGCGGTGAACTGCAGACCCTACCAGGTATGGTCTGCAGCTGTCCAAGAAACATCTGTATAGGGCAGTCACATGGCAGAACTGTGTGCATGCATACCCACACACTATACCAACACACCTAGGACAACCCCATACCTACACACACCACATCATCATGCCCATTTCCACTAATTACACACCTCACCCACACACATGGTGTCAAACGTATGGCCCACCCTCGATCTCTGGCAAACCAACATCACACCCTGTGCATATGATGATACATGTGCCACATCCCTGTCATCCATAACATCAATGCAGGGACAGGCTAATATGGTTCTGATGCACATGGTGACTGTACTACAGTGTACCAATGTACTGCAGTGTAACATGTTGTCAGGAGTAATGTTTAAAGCATACATGTCAGGTAGTGTAGCCATCCAGCAATGATGCATTGTAGCTGTTAGTAACACTGGGTGATTGTGTTCTCCATAATGTTATCCATTTGTGTTGTAGGTGTATATGTGTCAGCAGGAGAATGGTCTGCAGTCATATTTCACAAAGGGTATGGCACTGTGGTGACACCATGGCTGTGACATATCCTGGGTACAGTTGAACACATGTCAAGGGTTTGTATAACAGTTACTGCCTTTGCCACACGGACAGGTGACCCACTGGGAAATTTATAATCAGCAACCTGAGGTAGATCCATCCACATACACGCACACTCTTACTTGGCAACACTGGGACTAGATACCTACCTAGGTATGTAGTGCTACTGAAGTATGTGGATTTCATTGCACACACTGCACAACGTTTAGGGTGAGGTGTGTTCCAGGTTCCATGTTATATGCAGAACATCTCCTGACAAATATAGCTTGGTAATGGGGGATGTAATGGTTGTATATGGACAATACATAGTGTGACATGCCACCATGTACACATTAACAGACACATAACAGGCAGACACACATCTGAGATACCTGGGCCTATTGGTGCTAACTAATTTGTCACTGTGTCCAATGTGTTACAGGTAGGCTGCACATGGCACATGCATAACTGGGCTGGATTGTGGTATCAGTTACCTGTATAGCTGTAGGTGACAGTGGTCACCATACAGTGGTACATAGGACATATACCAGGTGTACTATGGTGTAATGATAGTGTACACAGCATCCACATCCAACAGTGGATATTGTCCTCACTGGAACCCATGATGACACTCTGACATACCCACCATCACACATTGCCCAGGACTGTGATACAACCCATTGTACATCCCGACAGTGGTACTACAGGGATATGCATCTAATGCACATGCCACAGGCATAGTAGGGTGTTGCATTATCATGCCTCACCTATGGGCAGCAACAACACTATCCATACTACTGTGTGGCAATGTGTATTGTAATAGGAGTATGTGGCCTCAGAATGCTGTACTATACAGACATGCACATATACACACACTTACCAGAACTCAATGAATATCCCATGCCTATCAACCCATTTGTACAACACTGTTGTGCTGGTACTGCAAGGCTCATGTAGCCATTAGGGAGAAGAGCATAACAGGGTACATGTAATGTCCAGTACAGCAGCAGCCACATGTTACTATGGCAATGGGTGTTGCGGTGGGTGTGAAGGCCCTCATGGTATTCCCAACTACAGGTGTACTAACACACAGACACTGCTATCCTATGTAATGCACATGTACACATTTGTCGGTACTGGGGTGCATCGCTGCAGGTGGTCATAGGTGTGTACCTGGCTATTGTCCATGGAGAGATGGGAAGTGTAGGGGATGTGTGTACAGTAGTATCATGCCACCTGCCATGTGCCAGCAGGCAATCTGTTGACAGACACCACTGTGGTGACCCTCAGGGTGAGAGTGACATGCATCAGCTAATCCTCTGGGTGCCTCTTGCAAATGGCCACTGAGGTGATCCAGTTGACATGTATGCAACATGTATTACAACACATGGTTAGTGTCTGTGATGGAGACCTGTACCCAAGCATGTTCTGTTGATGGTGGCAGTGTAGTGGAGGTATCCATGGCATGTGGTGCATACAGGGTGTTGTCTCCTATATGTGCCAGTTATAACACAGCTGGGCAGACATGTCAATGTCAGTCCAGCATAGGTTGCCTGTACGTATCCAAGCTGGATACCTGCCATCTGCACATCTGTGCAGGGACTGACAGACATCATCTTGGCAAGTAGCTATGCAGTAGGATGAATGTATTGACAGATAGATGTCTGACACCAATATGTATGCCATTACTACATGTTGGAAGCCCTCACTGACATGTGCTGTACAGACAGTAGTCTAAAGTTACTTTCCACATGTCAGATTATTATCCACTAGGGGTTATATACTGTGACACAGCTCACACACCAGGAACACGACAGTGAGGTCTCAGAGTCCAGCTATGTCTGCAGGGGTGCTTGTTGTCAGTACTACATTTAGCAATCTACTCTTGCCTGGGAAAGCACTGTCAACAGTAGTACCGCAATGATATACTACATGCCAGTGTGACAGCATGTAACCTGGGTTACTACCCTTGTAAGTAACACATTCACATGGATAAGAGTTCTGTACAGGTCTTATATACTTGAGTGTCTCAGACATGACACTCACACCCCTTGCTACTGTAATGACAGCACATAGATGCATGTTATGTACATGGGATTACATACACTTATTACAGATGTCATTACCCTGCTATATTATCAGACTGGGAGGTGAGCACTGGTTACCAGGGCTGAGCCATGCTTAGCAGGTTTCAGCATAGCTGCAATATTACAGCTAAGCACATTTGGGCACTGGTAAGCGAGGCCTACATGGTGTAAGCGCCCTTACGTGTAACTGTACATAAGCACTGCAAACCCATGCAAACATGCTTTAAGTTGCTCAAAACTGCCATAACCACTCTGTATCCAACAGCCCTTGTTCTGCCCAGCAACAAAATACACAGCACTTGCAGGTATTGAACGCAGGACCCTGTACACTATAGTCACAACAGTTAACCACTACACCATGACAGCTGTGAAGACAATTGTTGTTTTTCCAATATATCTGTCAGTACACACATCGAATAGTATTGAACAATTGTGTTCACTTCCACAATTGTGCAGTACTTGTTATTGCTATTACTGTTGCATCACATATGTTGTTATATCTAAATATACACATATCAGATACATACGGTGAGATACATCTCGGAAGGTATACACAACCGTGATGTTTACACATGACAAGGATATGGATATATACATATACATATGTAGATATATGTCTACATGTACATGCACATATATATTCAAATATATGTATTTCTATGCATATGTATAGTGCATCATATATATATATATGGCCATTTTTAGATCTCTTTGTATATATATATATATATATATATATATATATATATATATATATATATATATATATATATATATATATATATATATATATATATATGCACATCCTATATGTACAGATATACCTATTTATGTCGATATATATGTCGATGTCTATAACTATATTTGCACACATATCTAATGAGATATACCTATTTATGTCAATATATATGTCGATATCCATAACTATATGTGCATACATATCTATATATCTGTATATGTGCAGACATATATAGCTGTGTATATGTAAATATTTGAGTTTGTATATATATATATATATATATATATATATATATATATATATATATATATATATATATATATATATATATATATCATATGTCCAGAACATGGAGTGGAGTCCTACCTCAGCACCAATAGTCCCAACCTCTTAGTGCAAGGGGATGACATGTATATATTGCAGGTATATATATATATATATATATATATATGCAGACTGTTGCTACTGTAACAGGGGTTGTCTTAACAAACATGTTGTGTGTGGGTGGTCACATCTGCTTTTGACATGTACACCATTGGCTACTGACAGACATCCTAAGGACTTCACAGTACAGTACCAGTCTTAGCACAGTAATGATCCTGTGGACTACAGCAGAGATATGCCCAATATATGTGGACAGCCTGGCACTCTGTGGTCAGTCCAGAGGAGTACACAGATCCCCTTCATGCGATACATCTGGACCATGCCTGACAATGTGGATGTTAGCCATGTACATAGGTATATCACGTAAATACTGGACTATATATGCCCACACAGTTTATGCATTCACACATGCCAGTCTGTCCTGACACATAATACCTGGTGGTGCAGAGGTCACATGGACACATACTACCCAGTAGTTAGTGACATACATCTGTACAGAATCCCACTGCTTTGTCAGAAATACACAACAGTTATGGTGGCCTGGCAGCAGTATGTCTTGCAAATAACTGGACATAACAGCACACTGGGCATGTCACAAAGCACTGTGCAAACTACAGGCAGACTGCCACAACACTGGACTACTTTTTGTATGGGGGAATGCACATGTACCTGCAAATATTGCAGGCTCTACATGCATGTTACAGCACAGAGTAACAGTCACCTGTGAGAAAGTGCATACCCACAACCAATGTGAACACAGCCACATATGGTATGCAAGCTTAATATAACAACTATATGGACTGTCTGATAAATACCATCCTCATATGTGCCACTCACACACTAACCCTACATAAACTGGGTCATGACACAGTGTGGTCCGATGCCTATCTGTGGTATGGGAAATGTGTGTGTTTGGCCCTACAGGCATGTGAGCCAACAGGGTACCAAATACTGGAGCAGAATGTAACATCAGATAGAACAGGACCAGGAACAATGGCATCTACCACAGTCTGTGCACAGCCCAAGGCACATATTTATTATTTATTTATTTTACATTTGTTGACCGGGCTAGTCTAACTGGATATATGTCCATTTTCAGTAGAGGCCTGGGGAGAAAAGCTCCAAAGACATGATACAATTTAAAGTATAAGTACAAACAATACACAATTAACAGATATTATAATAATATAAACAAATAGCAATTATCATAGTAAATAAAATAAAGCAAATGATAATGGTAATGTGCAGTGCAACCTAGAGGATTTAAAAGGGTGTACACTGAGGTTAAGAGTCAAAAATAGTACGGATTGAGTGTATAGAGACATAGTACAGGTTAGGTCAGCAATAGAGAAAAGGAAGTTGGAAGTGTAGTGATGATACAATGGATTTGCATAACAAAGGTATGTAAAGAGGATATCAATAATATAAAAAAAGGTAGACAAGTAAAAATATAGTAAGATGGAAGATGTAACAGAGGACAGTAAGGACTAGAAAGGTAAGTTGAGTTTGTAGAGGTATAGGACTAGTCTGGTTTGGAACAGGGGCATAGCCAGTATGATTTGAGGTAAAGTTTAGGTCTGTTTTTAAAGAGAGATAAAGAGGTGAGTGAGGTGAGGTCATTAGGGAGAAGATTCCAGGATTTGCCTACCATATTAGAGAAGAGAAAATCCCCAGCCCTGTTATTAGGTTTAGAGGTACATACAAGAAATTTGTGTGATGAACATAAGGATGTCAGATTTTATAGGGGGTGATGAGGCTAGTTAGACTTGGAGTGCTGGTAGGTTTATAGAGAATGTTGTGGGCAATGGTTAGTTGGTGAAATTTAATCAGGTGTTGAAGTTCTAACCATCCTAGCTGGTTTAAGTTTATACAATGGTGGGTTCGAAATGGGTTGCCTGTAGTGAATCTTGCAATGTTATTATAGGACATTTCTAGTTTGCCAAGATTATTCTGGGAGATTAGTAGAAATTGATGAGTCATAAAGAAGTGTAGAGATCAAATGAGTGTGAGCGATAGTAGTTTTAGCAGTAGGGGAAACTAAGTGTTTAATCCTATAGAGAGTGCCAATTTTTTTGTTGACAGTCTTTATAGTATTGTTGATGTGGATGTCATAATTCAGGTTATTGTTGATAGTGACCCCTAGTAGTTTGGTGGTGGAGTCAGGAGATATTATTGTGCCATTGGTAGATATCATAGAGGAAATGTAGAGGAGAGGACTTTTGTGTAGGAGAGAAGAGGAGGAGTTTGGTTTTCTTTGGGTTCAAAAGAAGGCAACGCTGAGTGAACCATTGTTCAACTATATTGAATATTTTTTGGGTGAGAGAATGAAGGTCATGGGAGGATGTAGCTGAGCATAATAATGTGGAGTCATCAGCAAGTGGTGACGTGTTAATGTAGTCGTATGCAAGTGGCTTGTGGGATAGCTAGATGAAGGTCATTAATAAATATAGAGAAAAGAAGAGGTTCAAGTATGGACCCTTGAGGGACACCTAAGGTAACAGGTAGATGGGTGGATAAAGAGTTATGCCAAAGTACTGCCTGCTGTCATTTGTCAAGGTAGGATTGGAACCATTTTATGGAAAGTGGGTCTAATGACAGAGACTTAAGTATGTGAATGAGAATCTGGTGATTTACCATGTCAAATGCTTTAGACAGGTCGATAAATAGAGCAGAAGAAAGCTTATTCAGGTTTTGGTGCGTGTTAATGTAGTCAGTAAAGGAAAAGAGGCAGAGGTAGTAATATGTGAGGGTCTGAATCCATGCTGACAGTTGGAAAGTATATTGTTTTCGATTAAGTGGTGGAGTAGTTGTTTATGGATACATTTTTCCATAATTTTAGCTAAAGGTGAAAGAAGGGCAATGGGGCGATAGTTTGATAGCTCAGTAGAATGTCCACCTTTATGTAGGGGGATTATATGGGAGACTTTCCATAGTGTGGGAATGTAACCTTCAGTAATAGTTCTGTTGATCAGTATGGAAATAGGATAGGCAACAGCCTTGGATGATAGCTGTAGGTATTCAGAAGGCAGTAGGTCTGCAGAAGGGGAGCATGGTTTCAGTTTATTCAATAGGGTTTGGATAAATGTGGTTGAGACAGGTTTGAAATAAAATGTGTGGGGTGGGGTAGAGGAGTAAGAAGGTAGTGTGAAGGTATTATGTGATAGTTGAGTAGCTAGTGTTTGGATAGCATCTGTAAAGAAGGTATTGAAGGTATTAACTGTATGGATGGGATTTTTACTATCTGTATTTTGAGGGTTTGGTATAGTGGATTGACCTGGGTGGATTAACTGCTTAATGCTAGCCCAGAATTTCTGTGGGTTGTTGTGATTAGGTTGTTGATATTGTAAGTAGTAGTTTTGTTTATCAGAGAGTATGGCCTTCTTAGTGTCATTTCTTAGCTGTCTAAAGGTTTGTTGGTCAGCAGGGTTTTTAGTCATTCTCCATTTGACCCAATGTTTATTTCTGAGATGAATTTTGTGTTTGGTTTCATAAGAAAGCCATGGGGCGGACTTGGCCTTAATTATAATAGATCTGGTTGGAGCGTGGTGATTAAGAATGGCAAGGAAGGTAGAATTAAATAAATTTACGGCTTCATCTAATGGAAGTTGTTTTAAGGGAGCCCAATTGCATGCTTCTAGTTCCATTTGGAAGAGATCAGGGTTAAATTTCTTTTTGGATCTAATTTGTCTGATAGAGATTGGAGTAGGGGTGTTTGCTTTTAGTCTGATGATGTAGGTGAGTGAGTGGTAGCTTATTTCATCAGGGAGGGTTCCACAATCATAGTGGTGAGTGGGATTGTTTGTGAGAATCCAGTCTAATATGCTTGCTTGCTTTCTTGTTAGCTTTATTTATTCTGGTGGGGGAGGTTATGGTTTGAGATAAACCATAGAGGTTTATGTGGGTGGTAGGAAGAGTACTATTATAGGAATTTTAGTCTAAATTTATATCGCCAAGGATTATAGTTTCTTGAGGCAGGTGTTGGGATAGCCAGCAGAGTATATTTTCCAAGGTGGCTATGTTATTACCAGGGGGCAAATACATACAGATAATATAGATTGATTTAGCATTGTTAAGTTCAAGTTTAGAGATGAGAATTTCAGTATTAGAGTCTAGGGGTATATTACAGTTGTAAGCTGTTAATTGCAAGCCAGATTTAAATAGAATAGCAACCCCACCACCTTTCTTAGCTACTCTGTCAACTCTTAGGATATTATATCCAGGTGGGATAATTTCATTATCTTTAATGATAGGTTTTAGCCATGTTTCTGTTAGGCATATAATATCAAAGGAATATACTTCTAGGAGAGCATGGAGTTGAGTTACTTTGTTGTTGATACTATGTATATTAAGATGAGCTAGTAGAAGAGAGTTTGAAGGTTTGGTAAGGGGATAATTGCAAGATAGATTATGGTTGTGAAGAAAGATAGGGGTTGCTTTTGGGCCTGGGTTAGGATGGATATCACCATCCTTTACTGGGAGGAGTTGAACAAGATAGCTTGGGTTAGGGAATTTGCTGTAAAGAGGTAGCACTCTTTTGAGATATAGTGTATTATATTTAATGTGTAGTGTTCTATGATACTTTGCATGTAGGTAGCTAGGTGAGTATGTTATGTTTGCATGGTCATTCAGGTGTGGTAAGGGTAGAGAGTTGGTTTGGTAGTTGGGGTAGTTAGTATGTGGATATATTGGGTGCTCATATGAGGACAGTAGATAGGCACTGGTTAGAAGTAGTAGTGGTAAAGTAATCAAACAGAGTAGAATTAGAAAAGGGTTGGTTGGATTAGCCATTGTGAAGTATTGGCTATTTGTTGCTTGTTATGTGTAGATGTAAGTATTTAAGATGGGAGTGTGTAAAGATAGGAGGGAGTGGTGATTATGGAGGGGAGTGGATTAGGGATAGAAGATGAATGAGAAGATGGCCAATAGGAAATGTGGAAAGGGGTAATGGGAAAGCTGAAGAGGTGAGGTTACAGAGTATAAGAGTAGGACCCTTGGGGTGGGTGGGAATTGGGGGCAGGGAGGGGAGCGGAGTGAGCCCGCAGGGCGAATGGAATGGGTAGACACAGAGACTGGAGCAGTTGTAGAGGAAAAACAATCAGCAGGACTAAAGTGTGAAGGTAAGCTTTAAAAGTTAGATGTGATGAAGGCTAGAGAGAAGTGTTCATAGGAAAGGTAGTAGTAGACAAGAAATAGGAAAAGAGTAAGGTGGGAGAGCAGGATAGCAATGCAGGTACAAAAGGAGAAATAGGTAAGAAGCTATGTAGTAGATAGGATGAAAAGGGGGAGAAGTTGGGTAAAGGGTGCCACCTAGTGGACAGGCCTAAAAATGTAGGCAGATGTAAGAGGGAGAAATCAAGGGAAAGGTGGGCACTTAGTCAAAAGGAGGGATTTTGAAGAGGATGGTAGAGAGGGAGAGGGACAGAGCAATACTCATACTATCAATAATCACCATAAGTTCACAGACCCCAGTACTGTACACACAACCACAGAATGCCCAGGTTATGTCCTCAGAAATAACCCCTACTATACATAACATGTCTAGCAGTCTGATATCTGACTGGCTTGTTATCAGGTATGATATCAATAAATAATGGTGTACAGAACATATGCATCTCTTACTGCATTACATATGTAGAAAGGTTGACATGCTTGTGGCTGGAGCCACAAACACTCGGCCAATATTGGCATGTTGCTGTGATAACCTCATACATTTACTTTCGTACCAGGGTTTGTTGTGACATATGTCCTATGAGGGACATGAAGTCAGTAACTCTCATGGCTGTCACCATGTACTGACTGCAATCCACAGACTATGCTCTTGCAGTTCTAAGATAGGTGTTCTGTGAGTAACACAAGAAATTTAAGGCTCCACACACTACCCAGTCTGCATATAACCCTACATGTGGGAGTTTCCTCAAACACATAACACTGTCATGACAGGTATTAAATCATGTAGACCAGCCAAATCCACACTCAACCTGTTAAACCAGCATTACTCCAAATGCAAAAGAGCAACACTTACATTCTGTAGTCAGGTCTGGCACATCCCCCTCCTGTCTGTTGGCCTGTCTCCACAGTGCATGTTGTTAGAGGTAAATCCTAATACCATCTGTGATGCTGTTTTCCAAACACCACCTTGAGGTCCTGCTCACAGTGAATGAAAAGGCCCAACATCCACATGATGTTCCTAGATATCGGAGTGTGCTTCCATGCAATTGGCTATGGGAATGTTACCACAGCTGTTCCACATGTAATCAGCTAGAGGGGAACCACAATTCGTGCAGAGGCTATCAGCTGATCATGAGCATCACTTACAAAACACAAGCTGCTGCCTAAGCAAAGCAGGTGTACTTCTCCACATCCACAAGAGAGGGAGTGAGAGAGACAGACAGAGACAAAGTAAGTCAGGGAGGGGGTGGGAGAGTAAAATCTAAGCATGTTTGTGTCACACACCTACCAGTACAGGGTTTCAATCCCCTGACTGACTATGCATTGCTATCACATGTCTATGCAATTACTGAATGCACCACATAGTTACATGTTGGGGAGCTGTCCAAAGGTATATCTGATGGTGAGTGACATCTGCAACAGTGATATACGAGCGATAAGGTAGGTGTATTATACGTGCCTGTCCATATGAACAGGTGTAAACATCAACACAGCCACACTCTCTTAGGGACTCACATACATTAACACAGTTGTCAGGAATAGACTTCCTAACTAGCTAGTTTGCCACAATACAGTAATATGCAGGTTACATGCACTACAAGAGTTATCTGGATGATATATGGGCAAGGGGTATATGAAGATGCCTGACATCAGACGGCATGCTTCAGTAGGCCAATGGGAGTTGTAGTGAGTGGGAATGGGGTCGAAAGCATTATACTCCACACACACAGACACAGGGTGCCAGTACTGACATGCATGGGTGCATTGCTTCACAGGTGTGTAGTGGTTGACTGTGCCAAAAGGCTGTACAAGGCTAGGTGAAGGGTATATCTTGGCATCAGTCCACATGACAATGGGCTGCAGTGTGGCTCAGGGGTGTAGTGGCTGGATTGGCCCAGACAGGTGGGTATTGTATTCACTATCCAGTCACCTGGGTTACTATTGTGTGTGGCCAGTGATGTGCAATTCTTGACATGTATGTGTTCTATAGTCCATGGCATGGATGGTGTCTGGGATGTGCACATGTCCCACTTGCATGTTCAGTGACATGTGGAACTGTACCTGGGGTATCTGGCCCATGTTGTGTACACAGATTGTTATCATCAGATGTGTCAGTCCTGGCCTTATGTGGTGGGAATTGGTAATGGACACCAGGTTGACCATGCACCTACATTGATAGCAGGATACAGGTATTCCCTGGTGTCAGTGGCATGTGTCCATATAGGTCATGTATTTAATGCATGGTATGTCCTTTGTGGGTCACATTTGATGGCAATACAGTTGTTGCAAGTGTCCACTGGGGAACATAGTGAAGGTGCACTGTCTGCAATCATGTGCCCATTGTAGTGATGGAACAGGGTACCATGCCCTCTGTAGTCCACAGCAATCACACCATAGTTACTATCTGTGGGCAATATACAGGGTACTACCAACAAAGTGGTTGTTGCCTAGGTAAGTGTGTTTGTATATGAGACATGGGTTGGGAGTGTTCTCTGGGTAATACAAGGGTTGCTTAATTTGTTTGCCAGGCCTTGATGTCACATGTAGGGGTATGGATTGGCAACCCCAGCCTCTCGGCTATTTGGCATCTGTTATCCTTGTAAGGTGGACATTGTGATATATAATAGGCCCACCATATAAGAAATTTGCAAAACCCACTCCACAATGAGTCCAGTTGTTACACACTAACAGCCACCTCCACACAAAGACACACACACACACACACACACACACACACACACACACACACACACACACACACACACACACCCCAAGTCTCACAGTTGCCATATCTGGGATTGGAACTCCTACCTAATTAGTTTATCACATTACAGCATTACACAGTTTTAGGACGTGCCACGGAGATTACCGGACTACTCCTTCCCCAAAGGTGTATTTCAAAGGGAATGACATCAGCAGGCTTGCCAAAAAAGGGCAATGGAGATTGTAGTGAAAGTGAATGGCCTCAAAAGCATTGCTCCCTACACAGACAAACAAACACACATCCACACTTGCCATGTCTGGGAATAAAACCCCTACCAAGCTACTATATCACACTACAGAATTACACTGTTATTGGATGCACCACGGAGATTACTGGTCTACCCCTTCCCCAAAAGTGTATTTCAAAATGAATGACATCAGCAGGCTTCCCAAATAAGGGCAATGGAGGTCGTATTTACTGTGAATGGCCTCAAAAGCATTGCTCCCTACCCAGAGAAACAAACACACACACAAACATCCACACTTGCCATGTCTGCGAATAGAACTCCTACCAAACTACTTTATCACACTACAACATTATGCTGTTATAGGATGCACCACGGAGATTACTGGACTTCTCCTTCCCCAAATGTGCATTTCATGGGTGAATGATATCAGCAGGCATGCCAACTTAGGGCATTTGAAATTGTAGCGAGTGTGACTAGCCTAAAAATCATTGCTCCCTACACAGACAAACACACACCCACACACACACACACACACACACACACACACACACACACACACACACACACACACACACACACACACACACACACACACACACAGTTGCCATGTCTGGGATTAGAACTCCTACCTAACGAGTTTATCACACTACAGCATTATGCAGTTATAGAATGCGCCACAGAGATTACTGGGCTCCTCCTTCCCCAAAGGTGCATTTCAAAGTGAATGATATCAGCAGGCTTGCCAAAGTAGGGCACTGGAGGTTATAGTGACTGTGAATGGCCTCAAAAGCATTGCTCCCTAAACAGACAAACTAACGCACACACAAACATCCACACTTGCCATGTCTGGAAATAGAACTCCTACTTAACTAGTTTATCACACTACAGCATTACGCAGTTATAGGATGAGCCACAGAGATTACTGCGCTACTCATTCCCCAAAGGTGTATCTCGCAGTGAATGACATCAGCAGGCTTGCCAAAGGAGGGAACTGGAGGTTGTAGTGACTGTGACTGGCCTCAAAATCATTGCTCCCTACACAGACAAACTAACACACACACACACACACACACACACACACACACACACACACACACACACACACACACACACACACACACACACACATATCCACACTTGCCATGTCTGGGATTAGAACCCCTACTTAACTAGTTTACTATACTACAGCATTAAGCAGTTATATGACATGCCACATAGATTAGTGAGTGGCTTGTTTCCCCCAAGGTGTATTTCAAAGTGAATGACATCAGCAGGCTTGCCAAAGAAGGGCACTGGAGGTTGTAGTGACTGTGAATGGCCTCAAAAGTATTGCCCCTACACAGACAAACTAACACACATGCTAACATCCACACTTGCCATGTCTGGGAATAGAACTCCTACCTAACTAGTCTTTCATACTACAGGATTAAGCAGTTATAGGATGTGCCACAGAGATTACTGGTCTATTTTTCCCCAAAGGTGTATTTCAAAGACAATGACATCAGCAGGCATGCCAAAGTAGGGCATTTGAATTGTAGTGAGTGTGACTAGCCTAAAATCATTGATTCCTATATTGCCAAACACACACACACACACACACACACACACACACACGCACACACACACACACACATACACACACACTTGCCACATGTGGGATTAGAACTCCTACCTAACTAGGTTATCACAGAGATTACTGGGCTAGCCTTTCCCCAAAGGTGTATTTCAAAGTGACTGACATCAGCAGGCTTGCCATAGTAGGGCAATGGGGAGGGCAGTTTATGTGCATGGGCCATAACCCATTTATCTAGAGGCAGACACACCACACTCGGCAACAGACAGGTTTATATTCCACAGGTACGTGTATACAACTGCTAGATGACTACTGCCTTGTACAGTCATGTTGCACAGTTAGCACTAGCACCACAGAGTCTATAATGCTGACGGACTCCAGAGGCAAATGTCTACGGTGAATGACATTTACACATCATGTGGTTGTAGACATTTGGCAGTGTGCTGGGTGGAACAGGCCTCATGATGGAAGGTTCTTTGTCACTGTCACACTCTTCAACACATCTTTGTGTACCTTTGGCATATTATAGTGTGTTGTCCTTGGATATATGTGTGTATTCCTAGCCAATGTGTGTGCAAAGCATGACTGGTGCATACTGAGGAGTGTATGCACTAACATCTGCAACTGTCAGATATGTATGGTCCACTGCTGTTGCCAGACATGGGTTCCATTTCTTTAAGTGTGTGAGCATGCCCAGTCTGACCTTCTGTATTGAATGTGTGGATCCATTCCAGGTAGATTGTACTCCAGTGCAGACTTTTTTGTTCTACACCTACAGCTAGCAAACTGTTTCTGCAGGATATCTGTAGATCAGTTGACAATATGGGGTCAAACTGGTCAAGGGATAGTGGGTACTGTACATAATTGTGTTTGTGCTGCTTCTGTTACATGGTCCTGGTGTTAGCAGAGATATTCAGACATGTGTACTGTTATACACTGTGATATTTTATGTCATCAAGTACTGTCAGGTAGACATTTCTGCTCGCAGTGATGTCATGGGGATCACAGGGTGAATGCAGCTGTGTCCAGTATTGTGGTCAAATGCCTACATATTCCTGCAAACTAATGCCATTCTGGAGGGGGAGCTGTAGACACTTGCTTCTGGGTCTGTATAACTGGTTCAGAACCTTGGTACAGTGGTGGCAGAGGATCCCATACTTGTGCATACATTGACGTGACAGTATGGCCTTATCTTGCTGTGGCAATACCTCACAGCTGTACAGACTCACACAGTTTATCAATAGGCAGGGATCATAAGTCAGAACATTACCCCTAGCGTGGTTTACGAGCAGGTTTGTAGCCACCCATTCTTGTGTTTGTAGCCAGGGATAGTATGTGCACATGGCTGTGTTTCGGACTTTGCACATTCCATGCTGCCTATGCTCCCACCCCCCTCCATTATTCTATCCTCTTCCATACATTATGCAAACATTCTCTGATACTTTCCCTATAGTTATCACCTCATCATGGGTGTTAGTCCACAGTTCATGCAGTGGGACATGGTAGATATGTTACTGTGGTTTGTCCACATGGCCTTGCATATGGGTTCTGTGGACTGTGTTATTTTGTTATTTTGGAGTCCATGACATAACATACATTGGCAGTACAGGTTAGACACAGGCCTTTGGCAGGGGACTATAGGCCATTTGGTAGTGATGCAGGCCAGCTGTAGCAGGTTGTTGCATTTTGTCAGTCCCACAGTCCCAGACTGCAATACAGTATATTCCCCTGGAGGTGACAGGGTATGTGTGCTAGGTGTTCATGCCAATACTTTCTGTCAGTATTGATCAAGTGGTGTGGAAGCTGGCAGGGTGCTGCTTACAGCTAGGGACACACTTGCATGGGACACCTGCACTGCATGCTGTATTCTTTCACTATTGCTATACACGGCTGGGGGTCATATTGTACCCATTCCCAACAACAGGGATAAGACCGGAGAGGTACCTGTGAGTGGTGGTTGGGTGAGCTGGGTGCATGTGTGCTATGCACACTACTTGCATCTGACTGACAGATATGCATGGGGCATTCCACTTATGCTGGCTTGTGCAGGGACATTAGCTGTTTCTCAATACATCATTCCTATAACCTTTGTGGTCTGCGAGTGTTTGGCCAGGTGACATCGGTATTCCCTACTACAAGCCCAGATAATGTGCTGCAAACCTATATGTACAATTCCAAGGGTGTGTTTATTTAATGGTTACACATTATACACTATCTGTCTGGGGTACTTTCCCCTGTGTACTGCTTGTATATCTGGCCCAACAGTCATACCATGTCCATCTTTCAGATGGTGACACATATTACCTCCATACATTTACAGTGGCTTAATGCTAGAATGCGTTATACTGGGGAGCATTGTGTTTGGCACTGCAGTTGTGAAGACTTGGCCCTGTCATCGGCAGTACTGGGCAATGGCCACCAGGACAAACCTCACCATGCATACATACTGACCACTCTCACACAATATGAGATACACACCAACCTAACACACACATACCTGCATATTGTACAAATGCTGCAATTTATCCTGCAACCTCGGCCACCTCAGGTAATGTGTGCTCCACTGGTATTATACCTACACATACATTTTACTACATTTCTACATAGGATTGGGGGAGTACACCTGACTGTTACTACATGTCTACATCGGATTGGGGGGCACACCTGACTGTTACTATATTTCTACATAGGATTGGGGGGAACACCTGACTGTTACTACATGTCTACATAGGCATGGGGGGCACAACTGACTGTTACTACATTTCTACATAGGATTGGGAGGGGCACACCTGACTGTTACTATGTGTCTACATTGGATTGGGGGGCACACCAGACTGTTACTACATTTCTACATAGTATGGGGGCACACCTGACAGTTGTATACATTTGTTATGACTGTACTAGTATGTCAGGTACTCCATTTCATTCTGTATTCTAACCTATCTTGCTGACTAGAGGCATATCAGTGTACTACAGGTGTTAGGCTTGATTGACCTACTTATCATTTTCTGACTTTCTACCCTTCAGAACTAACATCCCACTGTCTGAACTGATGTAGTCTGTCTGTGTAGGCTTGGGGGGAGGTTACCCATAGCCATCATGCAGAGGCCTTAGCACAGCCATTGGTTGCATTTGTCTACATCTGTCCTGCTGGGTGAGACCATTGTTGGGTATGTGAGCCTCCCTGACTGGCATGTGTGTGTCATATGGACACACATGTGACCCATAACATTTCCTGCAGTGGATCTTGTCACCATGTGTAGTACTGACTACTGTGGTGGCACTAGTATTTGGTACAGATCACATGCTGCCACTATAGGTGTCTACTATCTGTTGTCATCCCATTCAGCCACCTGATTCCCTTGCATGCTCACATCCATACCATAAATGTTAGTAACAACACATAATACTCCATTCGGCAATTGGTAAGAAAAGTGTCTTACCTTTTGGCTGTGCCAATATTGAGGATGGTGCTGGAGGGCTGCCTATGTTGGATGCACATAGTACACTCCCTATACATGGCTGAGCACAGGTAGTGTCATGTTTGGCATCCCTTTTACTGCATGTGCAAGTCAGAGATAGGTGTCATTCCCCTAGGTCCCTACTGTGTCAGTGTATGTGCTATGCATTGCCTCTTTGCCAAGACCAGGACATATTGGGCATGCCTCCTTCTGCCTACTGGGGCAGGCTCAGGTTCTTCTTCCTCTGAGTCACTCTGTGCCTGTGCAGGCCTTGGCAATGGTGGGGAGCTCTTGTGGCCCTGTCCTGTGCTGTTCCTGCTGCAGCTATTTCCACAGGATCATACTGTGTAGCATGGCACATTTGATGACAATTTCAGTACATGTAGCTGGTGAGTACTGCAAGGCTTCACCAGATGTGCCCAGGCACCAGAACCGTGACTTGAGCATCCCAAACACATGCTCTATTATAATTCTGGTCTGTGCATGTGCCACATTATGGAGTTCTTGTTCGGGTCTTTGTGCATTTCTGATGGGTGTCATCAGCCACAGCTCCAGTGCGTAACCAGCATCCCCCACTAGGTGACTGTAAGGGATGTCCCCATTGGCAAATCTCTGGTACATCTGTGTCAGATGCCAGATGTGGGAATCGTGATAGCTTCCAGGGCAGACAGCACACACATTCATTATAATGCCCTGGGCATCACACATGACCTGGCAGGTGATGGAGGGGAAGCCCTTGCAGTTGATGTACATCCTACCCCACTCACCAGGTGGTGCTTTGATGTATATGTGCATTCAGTGCATAGCACCCACTACCTCTGGGCATTCTGCTATTTAGTGGAAGAGATGCATATTGCTGTCCTACGCCTCACAGGTGTTGGGGAAATATATGTGCTCACCGGCATGTGCTGACATGGCATCCGGGAACTGGTAGAGTAACCTGGATGCTGATGCCTGTGAGATCCACATGATCTCCCAAGTTGGCCTTTGGAAGGTACCTGTGGCTAGTATTCTTAGGCTTACACATACCTTGGTATCCACTGGGATGAGTTCCCCTCTGTTAGTTCTGTGTGTCAGGCGTGGCCAGCACAGCTTAACAATTTGCTGTAGAAGGTCCCTGTCCACCCTATAGTGCTCCACTATCTCCAGCTCATGTAGAGACTGGTAGGTTACCGTGGGTCTGTACAGTCTTCTCTGTCTCCTCAATGTGGGCTGGTCGACAGCATTCTCATCCTCACCACCCTCAGCCTCTTCCACATGTTGATGTATGATAGCTGCTGCAGCCTCTATCATTTTGTTGTTTTTGTCTGTTAAAACTTCCTTGCTTGTATACACTGGTGGTGTAGAGTATGTGGGAAAAACCAGAGGGAAAGTTGTTTGCATAGTTTATAATAGTCTTCTGGGCTGGGCTGCTGCCTGTGTAATTGGCTGATTCTGATACATTTCACCTGCCAGCTATGCTAGTTCTCCTTGATTACCTTCCTACTGCTGTCTTCCATTCCCATTGCCTTCCTGTTTAAGCCCGGGGGTGCACCGTGCAAACACAGTGCTCAAATGTGCATAGAGCTGCTATTTCCTGGTTTACTTTTTTTTTTCTTTACAACCCGGTGCGTGGCGCGCACACCTGCTTAGACAATGTAAAGAGTGCTAGGCAGCCTCAGACACACCCCCTTGCTTAGGTCTGCTAAGATAAGGGTAAACCAGAGCCACAGGGTTCCAATACACTTACAGTATGCCTGACACCCCCCCATGATGTCAGCTAACTCTTAGGCTTGCACCAAGCTATTCCTGCACTTACACTGTTGGGTGCTGACTAGCATTGAGGAGAAATCTAGGATTCAGTATAATTTCCCTCATTTGCATAGGATTGCCTGCTAATGCATAGTTACAGGTCCTACACTGAGCCTCCCCCCTTAGCAACCACTATTCACTGGCCATGTTGTCTTCTGCCTGCCATTGAGTTTAATGGCAAAATAGTGATTTTAGTTAGAATGCTTATTTCAGGTTATTTTTTTATATTTTCGGCCTGATCCTGTTTGCACGCTGCAGACCAAAGCTTAAACAGCCAAAATCAGCTAAAAAAAATAAAAGTTATTTTTTTTAATTTTGAAACTGTTTTCCATGCCAGTGGCCATATATTTGGCCATTGGCATGCTTTATACATTATATACACCCTTTATTTGGAGCTGTCATGGCTCCGTTTTGTAGTTTGCATAAATGTACTTGGTTACTAACCGAGTACATTTTTGCAGATTATACCAGTCCTGCACGGCTGGCTGCCAGCTTCCTGGATCGCGAATTCACCTCATTTGCATGATTTTCACCTGCAAATATGATAATTTGTATACAGGAGCTGCGTCTGTGCAGGAATAGTACAGGAACACTCGTGCATGTTCCTGCAGCTTATTCCTGGATCCCATAGCAGACATATTGCCTCCTGGAGCTCCTGCACTGTTCCTACACACCGTGCAGGGCTTGCTGAATCCGGGGGTTTGTCTTCTCTCCATACAGACATCTCAACCTCTTAGCTCACAAAATGTTGGCGAAGCCTTAAATAACAGGGGACAAGCACCCCAAAATCAGGACAGATTATAATTGTTGCTCTTAAAAACTTGGAAATCTGTTTAAATAATAGGATATGTGTTAGCATGCATTGTCTGAAGGATATGAAGTTTGAAACTCGGTTATTTATAATGCTTGAGACAGGATAAGCCATGCTATTGGTTGCTATCTTTAGGTACTCACTTAGAAGGTCATCAGTTGAAGAAGACCACGGTTTAAGTTTGTTTAAGAGTATTTTTATATAGGACGTGGGCACAGGTTTGAAGGTGAAAGTGGATGTGGTGATATGTGGCTGTTGGGCAAGGCTGGGATTACATGCTGAGGAATCCTTGGTTAGAGATGCTATACTATCTATAAAATAAGAGTTGAACTGTACTGTAGTCTTGAGTGGTGAGTTTTCAGGAGAGGGGTTTGGATTGAATTTTTGGCCAGGATGTAAGATTTCTTTAATGGATGTCCAAATTTTTTTAGGGTTGTGTTTAGCATTATTTTGAAAGTTATTATAGTATGGTATTTTGTCTTCAATTATTTGCTTTTTAGTATGATTGCAAAGCATTCTGAAGTTTTCAAGATATTTTGTTGTTTTATATTCTGCCATTCTTTCCTTGCTTTTTCTCTATCTTGCATTAGCATCCTACTCCTTTTGGATAGCTAAATTGCATTATTTGTTTTCAGTCTCTTCCTTCTAGGAAGTGCAAAGCTACATATTTAGGATATTTAGAAAAGTTATACTGAATTCAATTAACAGCATCGTCTAAGGGGAGGATTTTTAGGAAGTTCCAGTTAACAAATAATGGTGCAATAATGAACAATTCTGGGTTAAACTTGGAAAGGTTATGTGTTGTTTTATAAATATGCTGTTCAACTGGATGTGTGAAAAGTCTAGTCATATAGATTGGGAGATGATCACTGAGGGAGTCTGACATTGCACCTGTGGTAGAATATTTATTAGGATCTCATACTAGGATCCAGTCTAATAGAGAATATGATGTGTTGCTATAATGTGTGGGGCTATTAATTAGTTGTGTAAAACCATATAAATTCATGCTAGATGTAGGAGAGTTAGAGTTTATGTCCATTCACATCATCTAGTAGTATTATTTATTGTAGAATTGTTTTGGATATCCAACATAGGATATCTTCCAGTATAGCTGTATTGTTACTAGGAGGGATATAAAGGACAGTGATACATATTTGTTTATAATACTTTATTATGAGGAAAGCAATAAGAAGCTCTGCTGAACTGAATTTTGGTATTGGTTTGCTGTAAGGGGAAATGTGGTGGGTACCGGGAAATATTAAATAAGTGCCACCGCCATTCCTCTTTATACAGTCATTACAGATGATATTATAGCTAGGAGGTATAACTTCAGTGTCATTTATGCTGTGTTTAAACCTAGTTTCAGTTACAGTGACATCAAGATTATATAGGGTAATCCAGGCATGTAGTTCAGCAGTTATATTTCTTATAATTCTAACATTTATTGCAGCAAAGAGTAGATCACCAGGGCTGGAAATTGGCTGTTGTTGGGTTACAGAAGCATGTGGAACAGAATTATCTTTGTGTTCATTGTGATAAGTAGGGCCAGGATTAGGGTGAATACCTCCTCCTAGAAGGATTTTATTATTTTGGGGAATAATGCATACTTGATTTGTTGAGGATTCTTGCACTAAATGTTGATTTGGTTTGAGTTGCAGTGCAATTAATGAGGTGATATTTGGAATAAAAGTGAGGTGAAATATTAAATAGATTTGGTGCAATGTGGGGAGAGTGTAAAGAGGAAGTATAATTTTGTGGTTGGGATAGAGTTGGAGAGATATTGTAATATATTATTGAGACATGGTAGGGTTAGCCTGTATGATACTGGGAAGAGAGACAACAGCTTAAGATAGACTGCATAGTTTTTATGATTTAAGGTTTTATTTTTTAAGTGAGAAAGCATTGTGATTGCTCCAGTTATGCCATGTATTTGGATAGGTACATAGTGAAAGAGGCAATATATTCAATAATCTGCCTAATGAGAGATGAATGCAGTGGAATGATTACATCCCTGGACAAGGACAACATACCTTTGGATGTAAACTGTGCAATGATAAAGGACTTCATTACAATAATAGATATTTGGTGATCAAAGGACAGTTTGTTGTTGATATATGTTGCCAGGACCCTGGCTACATGATCAGCTTTCAGGGGCATGTTGTCAATGTGGCACTTATAATTGTAGTCCTTTCTTCCAAAGGATACTATTATATGTCTTATCATTTTGCTTTAGTACTTGGTTTTAACACCAGCTATTGTTTTGGAAAGGCCCCGTTGGAGGATCTTGGTGTCCTTTAGGGTTTTTACAATGACACCAAGTTTACTGTCATCTGTGATCTTAGTCAGACATAGACTGTTAACATTTGCTTTGACATCCAAGAAGTAAATGCCAAACAGGAGTGACCCATGGACTGAGATGTGTGGTACACCACTAGTAATAGGTCATTTGGAGAGGTAGAGCAACCCATCTCATTTCCTCAGTTCTGTTTGTCAGCCAATTACCCATCTAATGAGTTGCATAAGGCTTAACATTTAACTGGAAGAGTTCATCTGTGTTGCCTAAATGTGGGATAGTGTCAAATGCCTTTGTAAGGTTCAGCTATGTGTTATTTACTGACGTGCCCTCATCCACTGTTTTAGTAACTTTCTCAAAGAAAACAACCAGGTTAAATAGGCAATATTTTTCCCTTAACAAATCCAAACTGGCTTTGGTCAAGAGTTTATAGATTACCTGTGTCCTTTAGTTTGCCTTTGTCCTTTTCTTATTAATTCCATAAGGATCCTTTAAATAGCCTTACAGATGACGCTGGTCAGGCTTGTGGCCCATATATTCTTGAGGATGTTGATGCCCTACCTTTGTGCAAGTGGACAAATGCTGCTGTCCTTCATTCATGTGGCATGAAGCCTGTTTGGACGCTGATAATGGATAGTCTCTGTAGGGTGTCTGACAAGTCCTGTTTCAGGCTGACCTGTAGGCAGCTCAGTATGTTATCTTGTCTCACGGTAGTAATGTTTTTGTTTGGCCTTGAATAGTTCCTTGAGGGCTTCTTGGGAGATTTGAGGAGAAGATGTAACTGCATGTATGTGATCTGGGGCTATAGGAGGGAAGTGCGGTGAAGTTTGGGCTAAATATGTCCCTTAGTAGATTGGTTATGTCTTCTGGACCCATGTATGTGATATCATTTACTACTAGCTTTACAGAGTGTCGGGCATTGTTTCTGAGGTTTCTAACATAGCTAAAGAAGGCTTGGTTGTTATGCTTCACCTGGGTTGCTATTTTTGCTTCATACCTGGCTTTGGTTTATTTGCTCAGGTTCCAGAATTACTTTCTTAAGTTTAACAAGAGGATTTTTAGCATCTTGAGAATTAAATTTAGTTTTACATGCAATGATTGTTTTCTTTTATTATAGAGCATGTTCATATTTACAATCCACCATAGAGGTTTCTTCTTTAGTTTGGTGTTGTATTTACTTAAAAGTGGGGCAGATGCATCTAAGCAGCTGTTTACATGTGCATAAAATTTTGTGGTAAAGGATTTTGTATAAGCAGTGTGTTCTTCACTGGGGAAGGGGAGTTTCAATTTAGCCAAGGCATTACTCAGTTTTAGCACTTGCATAATCTTTGAATACCAAGGTAATAGATAATACTTCTGTCTTCACTCTTATGGGGAATATGATTGATATGTGATCTGATATGACCAGGGAGGAAATAGCAATTGGGTGGGGAGCAAAACTGTCCCATATTGGTAAGTACAAAGTCCAAGACTGATTGCCCCTTACTTGTGTGAAACATTCAATTAACATGAAATCACAATATCATTTGAATTTCACTGTAAAACTAATATATTTTAAAAATATTGTTGCAATGTTATCAATGACTTAAAAGCACAAGGATCAAATGGTAGGGTTAGTGACAAAATTAAATAATGACTGGGAAAGAAATGCAACTACTGTCCGTATGTTTGAGAATTTTATCTTGCCTCATTGCTCACCCTACTTTCTGTTGCAGTTTGTACTTCAGCTTATCTTTTCTGTCTATAGAACATGGCCTACTAGCTACATTAAGCAATGGCTTTAGAACATGTTTAATGTCTTTAGACTGATTTTTATTAACCAGTAACCATAGATTATTATCACTTTACGGTGAAAGCCTTAATTTTGTGAAGATAACATAATCTGCCACTGCCACTCCTCTGCAACTTGATATCCAACCAAAGTATCATGTACAGAGAGCACTGTTTCATTTTCGTACCCCAATATGTGGAAATAAGAAACATGTTTTGACCACAAACATAATGATTTGATAAGCTCTTGTGTAGGAGTAGGGGTAGCCAAGCACCTTATGATGCTGGCAAGCCAGGTTCAGTATTTATATAAGGAAGTTATCAGCTGGAGTTATTTAACTAGTTAAATTGCTGTTATGTCTTACTGTGTAACTGTGGGCAGTGTTGCTATGTTCACTGTATTGTACTGTACTTTCTTTGCATTTTTCTTTTAAGTTTTGGTCAAAAATTGTCCACCTCAATCAATACAATCACTTTTTTGTAAGGAAAATAAATGAAATAAAATAAAATATCCAGTAGCTGGTAAATTAACAAATCCTCATAGAATATTAACTCTTAACTGTTTGTAATTTGGCAAGCTAACTTTCCATATGAGAATTTAGTACTTAGTTTGAGTATGTAGTTATATGAAATATCACATCTTATCATATCCAAATAGCATTTATTAATTTGTTGATTCCTGAATGGCTTTCTTTCTGATACATATTTGTTTCATGTTTGTTATGAAGGCATTCATAATGTTTACAGAATCTAAAAACATGATTATATATATATATATATATATATATATATATATATATATATATATATATATAAAATATTTTTCATGAAGCTTTACTATTTGAAACTCTCATAAATACCAATAACATACCTTGTTTTTTATTCATTATCCTTAAACTAAAAACAAATAAGCATATCATTTTAAGTGTCATCTATGTTTTCTTATTAACAATTGCTCTACCCATTAAATATTCTTTTGTATTTAAATCTGTTCTTAACAATAGTATGTAACACTTCGGTGCAAAAATGCAAATAAGCAAACCAGAACTTGAACACAAAATAGCAAATATTTCCACAACCACCATATACCTTCCTCGTGTACTTAAATAAGCTGGTATGAATGATATCCACACACTGACAAAGGCAAACATGCTAAATGTGATGAACTTGGCCTCATTAAAACTGTCAGGCAAGTTCCTTGACAAGAAAGCCAATGCAAAGCTTATATGTGCTAAAAGACTCAAGTATCCCAGCATGCACCAGAATGCTGCTGAAGAGCCTTCATTGCATTCAATAATTATTTTGCCAGGATACAACATTCTGTTGTATTCTGGAAAGGGTGGGGAAATAGCTAACCAAGTACAGCACAAAATTACTTGCACTGATGTCCCGGTAATTACAATAACATAGCAAAGCTTTGGACCAACCCACTTTCGTAAGGAACTGTTAGGCTTTTTTGCATTAAAAGCCATGACAACCATTACTGTCTTAGCAAGCACACATGAAACACACATGGCAAAGATGATTCCAAAAGTTGTTTGTCTCAAGATACAGTTTACAGTGTCTGGCTGACCAATAAAAATCAGTGGACAAAGGAAGCATAAAATAAGAGCCAGAAGAAGTAGGTAACTCAGTTCACGATTATTAGCTTTGACAATTGGAGTTCCATGGTACCATACAAAAACTACAAGAACAGACACTGTAAAAAGAGAACTGCATACAGAGATAACAGTGGTCACTATCCCAAGAGGTTCAATGAAAGAAAAAAACTCTTTGACTCTCGGAATACATCTGGTTTGGGCTTCATTGGGCCAGTGGTCTTCATGGCAGGAGATGCATTCATTAGAATCTGTAATGATAAATTAAATTATTAACTGTAAAATTCAGATACATTTATGTTACAACTATATTTTCCTGTGCTGTGTTTTCAATGGTTAATTTTTTCGAGCGTTTTGCTATAATACAAATATTGTTCCTGTTATGTAACAACATTACTATGTGCATTAATCAATTACAGTCTGCAGTGACGGGTATTCTGGGAGCATGCTGTTAAAGCCTCAGCTGTCAGTCTAAGACAAGAAATCCTTGAGGTGTAGAATTCTATTGTTTACATGTAATCATCAATATCAACATTCAAAGGACAGTGATGTATTCTGTGTATTTTTCTGTTGGCAAATTATTGCTTTTAATAATATTTATTGCCATCTGCGAGAAAAACATTGCAAATATTTCACAGATGAGCCTTTGTTCACAATATTTTTTCAACTGGAAAAGTAAACAAGTAATACAAATAGTACAATATGCTAATTTATAGCTGTTATAAGTAAGACCAGGTAGCAAACCTAAAAGAATATATTCTGCTGAAATTATCTTGAGGAGGTTTATTTGTAGATATAATTTATTAATACAAAATATTATTAATGTGTTTATCTTTACTTAGTAGATATGTTTTTATATATAATATACATGACATTTGTAATGGTTCATAATATTTATTTTGGATTCCTAAAGTATAATTGACTGCTGAAAGAAATGGCATATATATTCATAACTTTGTATTATGCTGTGCTAGCTTTGAACTGAGTGAAACTGTCTGTTAAGGTCATGTTGTAAGAAAATGTGATCTACAGTATGAGTACAGCTTGAGTAATGAGCCTGTCACACTTAACTGTTTTATTAAGCTGAATCATAAACATCATATTGCTACGAAAAATATATGACATGAAAAAATACTGGTTCCCCTTCATAGGCCTTATATTATCTTCTTTGAAGATGTCAAAGTCCTGACATTACTTACCTTGTATAAGCATATATATATTATGCTAAAAGCAAAGCAGAATGCCCAGAAATGGATCTGCCTTCTTTGCAATCAGAACTCTTGTGCTTATAAAATTAATTATGGGAATTTATGTCATTATCAAGTTGTTTTATCTCATTTCAGAAACTTGAAATCTTACCTTCAATGAATATAATCATGATAATGAGAAACTCAAATCACATTTTAATGAAAAAATCAACTAGTTCTAAACCTAACAGATGACCATATCTTACTCCTTTGGGAAACTTAGGAGACATCAGGACCACTTTATGTTCATCTGCTTAGTGCAGTTGGTATTTCTCAACATTTTCTTGTTGCTAAGAAAACAATACATAATTGTGTGTCAGGGCTATAACTTTTTAATTATGGGAAAACTTCCAAAAGAAGTAAGAATTAAAAGATCTGGCATGGCACTTGAGTTGCACCTCCTAAACTAGTGTGGTATCAGATTTGAAATTACTTAACCTACCACTGTATCCTTTTCCCACAATGGACCTGAATAGGAACTTTCATACAAAGATAAAAGGTCTCAGTTTTACCAGTAATTATTAGATTAACTGTGAAGTATAACTGTATTGTCATAAAATGTTGTGAATGATACAACATATTTGCTGTGTTCTAACAGTTTTTCTTTTCTGGAAAGGGCTGAGTAACTTGCAGTGTTTAAGAATGGTCACTGCTACTTTAAATAAAGGAACTGATGTTACATGGGAATGAGCTGCTCGCTAATTGGATAGGGCTTTTTATTCTAAGGCACAGGAGTTCCACTAATCATGTCACCTAAAAGGTTGCTTATTCATGCTGGGTGTCAGTTTGTTGTAGTTTGGTATAGTCCCATTGCTTCAAAAGTATAGTGGCACAGGCCACCATCATGAGACAGTTAAAGCAACTGGTTAGCTTCTGAAAGCTTTATACTGTACTGAATCCAGTAGTTTCAAAGTGAAATAAATATTTTGACCCATATCATATAATTTACTAATGGCATCTGATGTGGCAGACTTTACAGAGGCAGACTATTCATAATGAAGACACTCTTGAGTGATAAGCCTGATTTCCCAGACTGTAATGTATGCAAGGATCAGTCATATCTCCATATATGGGATTTTTATGACTGCTGTGTCTAGCAAGAGGTATAACTGATAGATGATATATAGCTGTTGTACTGAAAAATGTGTTGATGGCTCCTTGATACATACATGTTTATAATGCTTAAAATATTATATAACTGATTTAATTTTGCTCAATTATTTTGTCTGTTTCCCTTTTTCCTAAAAAAATACAATAGGTAAGACTCTGAGTGCTAAAGATAAGATCCTTTCAACATCAAATCATTTCAACAGAATCAAAAATGAAATATGGGGAACATTGTGTGTGTATATGTGTCTTTGTGTGTGTGTGTGTGTGTGTGTGTGTGTGTGTGTGTGTGTGTGTGTGTGTGTGTGTGTGTGTGTGTGTGTGTGTGTGTGTGTGTGTGTATGTGAGTGTGTGTGTGTGTGTGTGTGTGTGTGTGTGTGTGTGTGTGTGTGTGTGTGTGTGTGTGTCTGTGTTATATATGACTACTTTACTTGACTGTTGTATGACAGATGTAGTTTTGCAGGTGGTCTATACAAATCTACTCCATGTTGAAGAAACTGAGAATTGACTAAACTCTATAATCATTATACATGTGCAACAATGGACATAATACATTTTCTGTTTCTTAAAGTCTTTGATCACCTTTGCTATGTCAGTGATCATTGTATATAGCCTATGGTTACCATCATGTAAATTCTGATTTCCTGAAGCAGAGTTGGGAGGAGAGAAGGGAACTCAACAGAGCTATCCCTTATGCTGCCAACACAATTATCCCTTCGGAAATGTTCACCAGATATCAATGCTGGTTATTGTAGAGCATGTGACTTATTATGTTTCTGACTGTAGAATAAAGAAGTTTATACCTGGGGTCAGTACACGAAACGTAATTATACCAGCGTTCATCAACTTTATTATGTGTCGGCTTCCAGTGGGGTCATTTATTTGGTACACAATCAAAAATAAAACTCAAAATGATTTCAATTAAACTAATGTATCCTTTTAGCAGATAAAAAAATGGCTTACAAGTATCTTATCTGTAACATATATCCATCCCCATGTCTATACTCACTCAGTCTGTTCTAGATAAGTACAGTAAAACAGCACAATTTTTTTTGTTTTTTCATTTCAGTAGGTAATAAACTAGATAATCAGGTCAGGTCTGTATCATGTAAATCTCAAAGTACTTCAATATTATTAAAGATTATAGTCTGCAAGCTTGTCAGTATATAGTTATGCACTTACACCAGCCAGTGTTTTCATAACTGCATTTGAGTAATTCTGTGTATGGACACAACTTCAGACAACTGTTAATTGAACTGCTGGACTAAGAATGGTCCTCATAATTGCATCTGGATAAAATTAAATCTTTACCGCAGACAATTCCTGGTAGGCCATTATGGCAAATCTTTTATTGTACATTTGAGTTAGATTTAAATGGTACAGTTCTAGTATGAAATAAAATTTGAATTTAATGGAACAACAGAAAAGATAACCTGGTTATTAATGTTAATTTTGCAAAGTAGATGTGTTCACCTCCCTTCTATGGTCTGTTTTTAGTAAAAAAACATCTTTATTAAATTATCATGTATGACACAGGCAATCATACATTTATATACATGAAAAACCATATTGACATAATAGTTGCAAACATTGTACATCACAAACCATAATGACATAATTTTAGTTGCAAATATTATTCATTACTTATAATCTTTGCAGTCATTGCCAATCAAGCATTACATAGCTCATTCAAATCTTGCCTTCTTTTAAACTTCATTCCTCCTCTGCATGTCTTGTTTCCACAATTCTCATTTTTTCTATGTAATATGCTCCTTCCCTTTACAAAAATTCCTAATTTCAGTTGTTTTATCTGTGTTACTATATTGACTACTTCTAGTAAATTAGGTTTAGAGTTTGATTCCCATTTTCTAGTAATTATTTTTTGGTGGCCACCATAATTAGACTCAGCAAGAACTTATTATGTCTAGACAATTCTGATTCTGTATCATAGCTAAAAAAATCACTTCCTTAGTTACACCAATTTGCTCACCCAGTATCTCTGACAGAGCAGTCTACAGGGAATCTTTAAAGTCTGACAACACATTAAACTCCCAGAAAATATGTTCCCAATTATCGCTTTCTTCCTCATCACACCTCTAATATTTGCTATCTACTTGAGGAAAAATTCTTTGGAGTCTATTTTGGGTATAAAATACTTATGTAAACACTTCCAAGCAAAGATCCTAAAGAATTAGACCAGTATATCTCCCATTGGTTCTTTGTGAATTGCTTATCCAAACTATTTTTCCAATCTTTTCTAACCCCCTCTGATTGATTCTTATAGTTGTCATGCAATATTTTGTGTGCTCTTCTAATTATTCCTATTTTAATGACAGCTTCTGTTCTAGACTCTACTAAAACTCTACTACTGCTGGCCTTTCATTTAGGATCCCACTATTTTTTCTCTTTGACTATACTCTGATACCAATCCTTGATAGGGAAGGCAAACTCAAGCCTGCAGTCCAAAAAAATTTTTGGCCTCTTCCCATTCTATTACCTTTCCCTCTGTAATTATTTGCTCCCAATACCTTGATTCTTTTGCCAGTTTTCTCCAATAAATTTTAGCCTCCTCTTGTTTAATGCCTGTATCGCTAATTGTAGTCATCCCTATCAACAAAATCTCCTTTCTCCATTCCTGAGTTGGCTTGGTTCTTAGAATACTTTCTGCTACTTTATGGACATAATATTCTATATATTTATTGTTATTCTCCTTAAGGATCTGGATCCAAAATCCCATTCTCTACTTGTTTCTTGAGCTTCCTCCTTATTTCATCATCACCCCTTTCCACTTTGAATTATAGGTTTCTGCTTGTACGATGTACAGGAGCCTTAACTGTCTAGCTTTGAAATACCCCTTCAAACTGGGTAACCCCAAACTGCCTTGTTCAATTGGAAGAATCAGCTTATCCCACTTGACAGTTGTCATCTTCCCCTCCCAGATAAAATCCTTCAGCTCTCTATTAATTGCTATCCACAACTTCTCTTCTGTTGTTGATAAAAATATGCCTAAACCGTGTATAATACTAAAGGGACTAAACACATTTTAACTCCTTGTATCTTGCTATCCATATCCATATAACAAAGCTTCCAATGTCTCAGTTTTTTTTATCTTTTGTTTAGTCCCTTCCCACATATCCTTAGCTGCCACACCAGAATGCTTTTTAATCCATACTCCTATGTACTTTATTTTATCATGTCCCCATAAATATGGATATTGCTGAACCAATTTGTGTGTGGGTAAATAATTTATAGCTATTGCCTTTGTTTTAGATTCATTAATTCATTAATTTTGTATCAAGATTTGAAACTGCCCCAGAATGTTCCACAACACTGAAATGTCCTTTTCTGGTTTTATCGGGTATAAAACAATATCATCTATTTCTATATTTTTAAATTGCTAAATAAAATTTGTGATTTTTAGAGGAATAATATATGCAGAGTAGGGAAGCATCTTTGAGGTGTCTAATTTTGAAAACGAAAAAGATGTTACTGCAAATACCTCACTTAGGAAAATATTTTATTTTAAGATGTTTCAGTAAGTTTGACATATTAAGGTTCTGAGTTTACTACTACATGAGGTACAAAGATTAAGTCTAAGGGAAGGGGAGGGGAGGCTAGCTATCACAGGCTTACTGTTTTCATTGCCATTTTGGGTTCTACCTCATGTACTTCTTACAGCTTCACAATTACACTTGCAATAAAATACAGGCATCGTTTCTTCATGCAATATACAGTTAAGATTTTCACATCTAGCAGGAAAGCCAAGTAGGTTTCTCTAAATAAACCACTATTCTTCAAAATCGATAATGCATGACGAAAAGTTTAAGAGATAATTGAATTAACTGTAACATCTTGTAACCTACCTGGTGTACTGAGGACTACTTTTTGAAAACTGTTTTAGCATTTATTTTGCAATATGAAAAGAAATATGTGTTTAATACAAGAAACTCATATGTGTGTCTTCAGTTTGATATATAAGAAGAAAGGGATAACATATATGTTTGTTCTGGTTAACTTGACAAATAGGTGTGGGTGTAGCAGTGATCATTAAAATATTTTCTTTTTAAATCAGTTCAATCTGAGGAAGACACAGAAAGGAGATTTATTTTTTATATATATATATATATATATATATATATATATATATATATATATATATAGATATATATACACACACACACACATATATATGTATGTATATATATATATATATATATATATATATATATATATATATATATATATATATATATAAATATATATACATATATATATGGGTAGTTTTTTACAGAGAAAGATGTGAGGAATAGGTTAGACAATGATAGAAAGGACCTAGCTGTATTCTTTTGTTTACCAAAAATACATAAGAACTTACATAACCCCCCAGGTCGACCCATTATTTCAGCCTGCAACTATTTCCTACATAACACTGGTTTGATTTTACATAGAATATTTTTACCATATGTAGTTAAATCTCCAGTTTACATCAAAGATAGTATGGAATTTTTAAACAAAATATCCTCTATTTCTTGGAACAACAAAATGTATTGGTTGGTTATGGATGTTAAAAGTCTATATACCTCTATTAGACATGATGATGGCCTCAATGCAGTGAGATCTTCTTTAAAAGACAACCCTTCTGTTGATTTCATAGTAGATTTGTTGGATTTCTGTTTAAAGAATAATTATTTTATTTTTAATGATGTTTTGTATCGGCAGAAACAAAGGTACAGCAATGGGGCAGCTTTGCCCCATGTATATAATTGTTTATGAATTTTTGAAAGGAAATTTCTATTTGAGTTAAATTTTATGAAATGTAATGTGTTATTTTATTTTCGTTACATAGATGATTTCATTTTTATTTGTGATGGTGGTTTTGATTCAGTTAATGAATTTTTGACAGATTTACATGGTAACCCATTTGGGTTAGAATTTGATGGAATACAGAAGGGAAACAAAGTAATATTCTTGGATCTTGTTTTGGAGGGTACAGAACATGGTAAAATTATATCAAATATACATAGGAAATTTATAGATGGTAATCAATACCTTCATGCATCTAGTTGCCATCCTGTACATACTTTGGAAGCTCTCCCTTATGGGGAATTGGCAAGGGTATCTAGATTATGTAACACACAAGAAAATCTACAAAGGGAATGGGATATCACATATAATATGTTTTTGAAAAGAGGGTACAATGTGAATATTTTAGAAAATGCCCTTATGAAGGTAAAAAAGGAGGATAATATGGTAAGGAATAAATGTAATAAGGGTGAACATCACCATTATAAGAAATATCATCTGGCAGCCAGTGATAAAACTTGTAAGGATATTTATTTTGTCTCTACATATAATGTAAAAAGTGGAGACATAAAGGATGTAGTGGAACATTTTTGGAAATTTTTAGTGAAAGACAAGGGGCTGGATTCACGAAGGCTTGCACGGAGTCTAAGAGTAGTGTAAGACTCCATGCAGCCTTCGCGATCCAGGAACAGCCCAAAGTCCGTGTAAGAGCCAAGCTAAAACGTCTCTTACACGGAGTGGGCGTGGATAAGCTAACCACCTCACTTGCAGCCGAATAGCATGCAAATGAGGATGATTAGCGATCCAGGAAGCCCAGAACAGCCCGTGTAAGAGCCGTTTTAGCTGCAGAAATGTACTCAGTTGACAACTGAGTACGTTTCTGCAAAAACTGCAATGGAGCCATGTCAGCTCCAAATAAAGGGTGCATATGTGTCAGGCAGCATGCCAATGGACAAATATGTGGCCATTGGCAAGGTAACCTGATGCAAATATATGAAAAATATATATATTTTTTTTCGGTGATTGCCGATGTTTAAACCCAGCGCAGCCCCGTGCAAACAGGCTGCGCTGCATAGAACATAAAAACGAAGGTTTTAAACCCACAAATGTGGGTTTTATGCAATACATGGAATGTCAATGAAGGGGCCAGCAGACCAAAACCAACATGGCCACCGTGTAGTGGTTGCTAAGGGGGGAAGCTGAGTCTAAGAGATGTAACTAAGCATTAGTAGGCAATCTGATGCAAATGAGTGTAAGGATACTGAATTCCACTGTCACATAGCAAATGAGCACATTCTGAGTGGTGTAAGAGTTACATAAGGGGGAGGAACAGAGTAGGAGATAGGTGAAATCACAGGGGGGAATGGTAGAAAGAAATGCAGTTCACTGGAGGTTAGAGTTACATGACAGATGTCAGACAGATATCATGGAAAGAGGTGTGCCACTAAGTAAGCATGAGAAAGTCAAGAAATGGAAGGTGTACACTGTTGCCTACACCAAAGTTTCTTGCTGGATGTGTATGCGTGTCGCAGCGCCACGATAAGGCAGTGTGCGCGTGTAAGGCAGTGTGCACGTGGAAGGCAGACTGAGCATGTGGGAGCATGTTGGGAGATGTTTAACACCGTTTGCGGGTGCACGCGTTTTAACCGAATAAGCAGATTCGAACTGTGTAAGTATGTGCGCGTGTAAGCCACTGTGAGCGTGTTTCTGCTGGTTTGCACACGGCTCCTCCTGAGGAAACAGAAAGGAAAAAGGAAGCAACAGATTTAGTAGGAAGTTAGCAGGAATACTGCTGGAGCTAGCAGGTGAAAACAATTAGATGCAGGCAATTACACAGGCAGAATAGTAGCCCAGCCCAGCACTTAAAACTCTGCAAACAGCAGTGCAGAATGTTTCTCTCAAGAGACACTGCAAGACAGGAGTTAAGTTGTCAGAAGTGAAAATGAAAAGCTGAACTCAGAGCAGAAATGTTAGGGGCTGCCATAGCTGTCATAATGAGACATAGGCGACTTGCTGAGGGTGGTGACAATGCAGATGGTGCCAGACAACCCACAGTGAGGAGACGGAGAAGAGTGTACAGGCCCAGGGTCACCTACCACGGGTTACATGAGCTGGAGATAGTAGAGCTATAGAGTGGACAGAGACCTCCTGCAGCAAATAGTGGAGCTGTGCAGGCCACACCTCACACACAGAACCAACAGAGGGGAACCCATCCCAGTGGAAACCAAGGTATGTGTTGGCCTAAGAATACTAGCAACAGGTACCTTCCAGAGACCAACTGGTGATATGATGGGGATATCACAGGCATCAGCTTCCAGGGTACTGCACCAGTTCCTGGATGCCATGTCAGCAGATGTCGGTGATCATGTATATTTCCCCAATGCCCGTGAGGTATTGGCCAGCAATATGCGTCTCTTCCAGCAAATAGTGGAATACCCTGAGGTACTGGGTGCAATAGACTGCATGCACATACGCATCAAAGCACCAGCCGGTGAGCGGGGTAGGGCATACATCAACCGCAAGGGCTTCCCCTCCATCAACTGCCAGGTTGTGTGTGATGCCCAGGGCATAATAATGAATGTGTGTGCTGGCTGTCCTGGGAGCTACCACGATTCCCACATCTGGCATTTGACGCAGCTGTACCAGACATTTGCCAGTGGGGACATCCCGCACGGACACCTAGTGGAGGATGCAGGTTATGCACTGGAGCCGTGGCTGATGACACCCATCAGAAATGCACATGCACCTGAACAGGAACGCCATAGTGAGGCACACGCACAAACACGTAATGTAATAGAGCGTGTGTTTGGGCTGCTCAAGTCACGGTTCCGGTGTCTGGACACATCTGGTGGAGCCTTGCAGTACACACCAACTACATGTACCCAAATTGTCATGGTATGTGCTATGCTACATAATATGATCTTGCGAAAACAGCTGCAGCAGGACCAGCATAGGGCCGGGCCAAACAGCCCCCCACCATTGCCAAGGCCATCACAGGCAGAGCGTGACTCGGAGGAGGAACAACCTGAGCCTGCCCCAGTAGGCAGAAGGAGGTGTGCCCAGTATGCCCTGGCCTTGGCAAAGAGGCAATGCATAGCACATACACTGGCTCAGTAGGAACCCTGGGAATGATACCCCTCTGACTCACTCATATAGTAACAGGGATGCCTAACATGACACAACCTGCTCTCAAACATGTACAGGGAAGTGTAATATGCGCATTTGACAGAGACAGCCCTGCAGCACCACCTGAGGCATGAATGCTATGTGCTAAGTAATGTAACACCATGTACTATATGCACACCTGAGGACCCTGACTAACATCCTACCCTCACCAAGCATCATGCCACAACATGACAATGAGATGATCAAGTGCAACAATTGACTGAAGTATCGCAGTTAGTCAAAGGGGATCCAATGTGTGCCAGTCTGGGATGACATGCTGAGCATGACATGATGCACCACCTGCTAGGACTGGCGTGCACCTATCAGTGCAGGCCGTATGGATACTGGCAAAGGCAGTTGTCACCCACAGTGTGCCCTGAATAGGTAAGGCTCAAACCACAAACCTATCCCCATAGGTATCAGAAGGGATAAGAATAAGATAAGGGATAAGTTGAAACAGCAAGATGCATGCAGTCTAAACTCACCCAGTATGGAGAATGTTGATATCTGCCCTGTAACAGAAAACTGAGCCAAGGCTCACAACAGCACCCTAACACTACCAGGTTACACCTCATACTGTGCTGTACAGCCTCAAAACTTGGAACAAGCTACAAAAGGAGGGTGACTAGCAAGAATTGTCAAGGATAACCACACCCCCATGTTGGTACCACAACAAAAAGCACCATGGACTAGCCATGCTCAAGTAACAGTGGCTAAAACTGCCCCCCAGTTTATAGCCTGCTACAGACTACAGTCCCAACACCAGGAACTGCACCTGGCCTATGCTGGAATACATGAAAATACCCAGACATAGACTGGGAGCATTATACTAGCTCCAACAGTGTAGGACAAAAGTTCATAGAATCCATAAACCAAAAGGCCCAGGAACAATGTACCACTCCCACAAGAGGGGTAAGCATACTGGATGTGATAATCAGCAACATGCGTACTGGATGGCAAGATCAGAAGTGTATTGCTCACTGGTAAAACCAGACCATAGAGTAATCACACTGGATATACAAATCCTGACCACAGTCCCTGGCCAGAAAACCACAGTGGAAAACATGTGTTAAGCAATATTTGCACTCCTCCAAACTGATGTGGAATCCATTAAAGGTCCCGTGCAGGTGCAAAATATGGGCCACACCTCAGAACCTGTAATACAGCCATTCCATGAACACTGCCAGGAATGCTTGGATTATGCAGTCCTAAATTAAAACAAGACACAATGCCATACATCAGAAATCTGGCATGGTGGACACCAGCCATAACTAAACCATGCAAGAGAATGAGGAAGCTACTACATGATAGAGCAAACATAAACAATGAAGTAATCACTGATCAGTATTATGGCAATAAAATCTGTCCACACATACAATCCACTAAGGCCAGCCACAACAAGTGGAATCTGTGAATCCTGAGGCAATGTTACACCTGCCCCAAGTACACAGACAACCCCCAACTCCACCCAAGAAATACAAATATATGTGAGAGATGCAACCATCTATCCAAACTGGAGGCTGAGCTCCCTCAACTCAGTACTCCCAAAACAAGTCAGGAGGAGAAGGTAACCACACACACCACAAACACAGTCCCACATAGACCTATCACAACTGCAAACCAAACACATAAACACAGAAAAACATTCCCGGAGGCACAAACTACAAACACAGCACACCAACAGAGGCCTCTAAAGCAGACACCCAATCAAACAACCTCCAAACATAGCACATGCAACACATAGTACACAAAGCTGGTGTGCCAAACAGTCACAGGCCAGAAGGAGAAACAACATGCCTGATACAGCTGTAATAGGTGACCCCATAGTCAGACACACTGCTGTCCCACACCAGACTGAACAAGGGAAAGGGTACAGTAAGCTGCCTGTAGGCTGCCACAATATGCCACATAACAGAAGTATGCAGGTCACTCCAAAGCAAGTAGAAATATGATGCAGTCATAGTCCATGCTGGTGTGAATGACCTGAGATGTACCGCCCTAGACTACATGAAAAGAGACATAGATGAGCTATCTGATTATGTAGTCCAGGCCGGTATGACACTCACTGTTTGCAGCATCCTACCCTTACCAAGAATAATGCCACAGTACAAACACGGAATGATCAGTCATAGCAAGTGGCACACTTACTGGTGTCATTCCAAGGGGATCCAATGTCTGTCTGCTTGGGATGTCATGCTTGACAAGCCACGCAGCTGTTCTTGGATGGCCTGCACCTGTTACCCTGGGCGTCTGAATATTGGATAAGGCCTTTGCCACCTCCATAGAGCCTTTTGTAGGCAAGGCTGAAAAGACTGACCCACCACCCTAGAAAACATAAGTGGGAAGAAACATAAGGGAAATGCTGACCAATGCCAGATGTGTACACCCCAATATGCATGCTCCCAAGGCCATCCCCAGTATGGAGAACATCGATGTCTGTGCAGTGACAGAAACCTGCTGCAAGCCTCCTGACAGCACACCAGCACTACCAGGTTATACCACGTATCATGTGTCATGGCCCCAAAACCTGGAACAAAACATAAAAGGAGGGTGAGTATCCATAGTCAGCACAGACACCCATACGTCCAGGTAACTGACAATGCACAAGGCATTGAGTCCACCCATGTGCAACTAACTGTAGGCAAGACTGCTGTACAGTCTGTAGCATGCTACAGACCGCACTCTCACACACAGTAACCCCACCCAGCCGTCCTGAAGACACTGGACAGTATGAATGTCCCACCAAATACCAAACAAGGTACCACAAATTACCACATAGGTGGTTAACCATTATGTATGGAAGGAGTAACCAGGGACCTAGGGACACAAGTGGACAGTAACCTGTTATGTGACACCCACATTGCCAATGTGGCTAGGAAGACTGTCTACATTTGACACCGTATCAGGAAAGGATTCACATCTACGTCAACAGAGGTCATTGTGCCCCTATACTTTTCTCTAATCACACCCATAATCTAGTACAATGCCTCATATGGGATGTACCTTACCTGACACCTGCAGCAGTTAGAAAGACCTCAAAGGTACCTCACCAAGAGGATAAAGGGTCTCAAATATATGTCATATGCTGCCTGGCTGTAGACACCCCAGCTGAATGCAGTCACATACTGCCTACACAGAGGCATTGCATGCCTGTTGTAGGAGGCCATGCCCAACACAGGAGTAATGGACATGCTCCACCCCAGAAAACTCAAATCCATCGGAGCTGTGAGAGTGAGAGATGTCAACCTCAACAAATAATGAAATAGGATGTGCTGGTGGGACAGATACATACTCCAGAGGCTCCCCACACCCTGGACCAGAATCCCACTCCATGTTAGGCAGGGCCCCTCACTGACACTCTTCAACAGGAATCTTGCCAAGTGGATGGATGATTGTAGAGTTACACTGGGGGTCTTCACTGTGTCATGTCCAGACAGAGGCACAGCAAAGCAAATCATAAATGGCCATAATATTCACATAGCAAGGGGTGGCAAAAGCCACACACACTCTGGCTAGGCTAACAAATGCCCTAGGGGGGATAGCCTAGTATGAACCTATGAACCTATGAAGATACAAATTGTACAGGACACTAAGGATAATCCCAAGGCTTTCACAACTGATGGTAGGAACCATGTTGGGAATTCACAGATATGCCCTGAATCACACAAATATCACAAACACACACACATATTGCCAACATACATCCTGACAGTTGCAGTGCAACCCCCCCCCCCACCGAATGCAGAATATCTATTCCAGCAGACTGCTGGCCCCCTGATATTGCAGATGCTGAGGTAACAGCCAACATCTACAAAGCAAAACACACAGCAGCAATGGTATGAGATGGTGTCCTGGGCTTAGTGCAACATGGACTCCAAGATGAATGGAATGCCAAGCCACACTACTGCTCAATGTCAGCCTTACCACAGAATATGTACCCAAAGAGCAGTGTACAACAACAGTGGTCCTTCTCAACAAAGGTGTTGCCTGAATGGATACTGAAAACTACTACCCCAGAATCCTGAGAAGCTCGGTTTGCACAGCTATGGAAAGGATCAGCATGTACCACAGACATAAAGATATTGGGAACCTATTGACACCGGACCCAACCCAGTGTGGCTTTCTCAAGTGCAGATCCTGCCCCTAAACATGTTTGACTCAATTGAAACAGTCATTAAGGTCATTGATGAGGGCAATGTGGTCCACACAGTGTAGCTGGACCTTGCAAAGGCTTCTATACAATACCCTACGTGTTCATTATAGATAAGCTCACTAGCTTAAATATAAACCCCTATGTCAGTAGAGGGGTTGCAAACCAGACCAAGGACAGAACAGACATGGTCAGACATGCTGCAGCCATGTCAGACTACAAACCAGATATAACTGGCATCCCACAAGGCTTTGTCCTGGGATCTCCCTCGTCTGGTATATATGTCCCATAGGTACAGGCAAACATGGAAGGACTGTGTCCGAACATGTTTGCAGAGGACTACAAACTGCTCACCACATATGATCCACCAGCTGACACAAGCATCCCACAAAAGGGCCACATAGAAACAGACAACTGGTGCCAAAGCCATGTCAGCAAGCTAATTGCAGAAACGTGTATAGTCAACCCCCGAGGATATACAGTAAGTGCCCACCAATTACCACATAGGTGTTTACCCATTATGTAGTTAACATGTAATGAGAGACCTGGGGACACAAGGTGATAGATATCCTGCATTGGACAAACATGTGCTGTAGTGCTTACAGAAACATACCATATACCCACCTAATCATGAAGGTTGTCAGATCTAGTTAAGGGGAGGTCATTGTGGCTCTGCAGTCATCCTTAATCAGCGGTACAATTGACTACAATAGCCCCTGTGGGATGTACCTCAGCAGACACCTCCATCAACCGTAAAGTCCCCAACAGTACCTCATCAGGAGTATCAAAGAGCTTGCACAGATGCCATGTGTTGCCTGTGTTGCTGGCATCAATAAACATGCTGCACCTTGTACAATCTGAATGGCAGTGAGCTATGCACATGAGAGACCTGAACCCCAGCACTGACTTACATAGAACAAGCTGTACTGCGTGATCCATAACACAGAAGCCACCCCCACCCATGAGTGAACCCCCAGTACAGGCTACCCATAGAGTCACTTATCAATCTTCCTCGATAGGAATCTTGATGAGTGGATGGGAGATGGTAGATTTATCCTGGGTATCACTGTCATGTCACAGGTAGACAGAGGCACAGTATACTAACCATGACATATGTCATGGCAAACTCCACTTACAATGTGTGTTGAAGGACAAACACACTCTCCAACTAGCATTAGACATGGACTAGGGCACATCGCTAGTGTTTGCAAATGTACACCTATGTTGTGGAATACACTACCAATGTTGGACAAGCCTGGTTTAAGTAGTTCATATCTGAACAGAATGCAACATAGTCAGATGTACACAACTGGCCCCTAACCAGGCTGTTGTGCCCACTATCGAAATGTAAAGCAGTGATAGCAGTAAAGCCCAGGATACTGTCCACCACAGTCAAAGTACTACCAGTACACTATACAGTACTACAGTGTTAGGTCAGTGTGAAAGGATGTTGACAACTGTATGCAAAGTATCCCATGCAAACACTGCAGGCACAGTATAATCCTGTTGTGTTCACACACAAAGCAGTTGTACAGTAACTACACAACATGACACACAACACACAACCATAAACGGGTGATATTTGTTGAAGTTCACACTCATCCACAAATGTGGTGGGCTGCAGAGTCCAACATATGGAATGCTCACACTGGGCATGCTCACACACTTTGATAAATGAGACATATGTCAGACAACATGCCATGGGAAGGCTGAACTGGGCATGCTCACACACTTAGGCCAAATCTCGGTTTAGCAGTTGGACACACATATCTGGTATTTTTATGTGTTATTCCAGGAACCAACCACATTACAGCAGTCTGCCCAGTGCACACAGTTAAATGACTACAGAGACATACATGATATAGTGGATCCCTCCCATATGCAAACATCTTCCACAGATGCACAAGTTGTTCATACAAACAGGGAATGCTATGGCAATAAAGATGTGCAAACAGTCTATAAGCAACAAATAATGTGCATTTGACAATTAAACATATGGGTGTAGAGGTCAACACTAGGCTGTTTACCCTAGGGAATGACAGCTTAGCCAGAGTGTGCTTGGTGTCTGCCTCCCCACAGGATGCACATTCCCCTTTCTAAACACAGATGATGTCGGCACCCTATAAGTACAGAAGGAGAAAAGAAACTTCCCAGTAATGCGAATAGCCCACTCTGCTATTCCGTCCGTCTCAAGTGTCATAACATAGTTAGGTAGGGGTTTTAAATCTTGCAAATGCTCAGTGAGTGGGGTTGGTGTGTGTGTAAGTCTGTGGGAGAGAAATGTCCCTTTTGGCAACTAGGAAAACACACTACAGGATGCACATTCCCTTTCTAAACACCGATGATGTCAGCACCCTATAAGTACAGCAGGAGAAAAAAAAACTCCCAGTAATGCGAATAGTGCACTCTGCTAATACATCCCTCTCAAGTGTCGTAACATAGTTAAGTAGGGGTTTGAATCCTGCAAATGGCAAGTGCGTGTGTTTGTCTGAGGGGGGTTAGTGTGTGTGAGGGAAATGTCCCTTTTGGCAACTAGGTGAACAGACTACAGGATGCACATTCCCCTTTCTAAACACTGATGATGTCAGCACTCTATAAGTATAGCAGGAGAAGGAAAAAATTCCAGTAATGCGAATAGCGCGCTCTGCTAATGCGTCTGTCTTAAATGTCATAACATAGTTCGGTAGGGGTTTGAATCCTGCGAATGGCAAGTGTGTGTCCCTGTCTGAGGGGGGTTAGTGTGTGCGAGGAAAATTTCCCTTTTGGCAACTAGGTGAACAGACTACAGGATGCTCATTCCCCTTTCTAAACACTGATGATGTCAGCACTCTATAAGTACAGCAGGAGAAGGGCAAACTTCACATAATGCGAATAGCGCGCTCTGCTAATGCGTCCGTCTCAAGTGTCATAACATAGTTAGGTAGGAATTTGAATCCTGCAAATGGCAAGTGTGTGCGTCTGTCTGAGGGGTGTTAGTGTGTGTGAGGGAAATGTCCCTTTTGGCAACTAGGTGAACAGACTACAGGATGCACATTCCCCTTTCTAAACACTGATGATGTCAGCACTCTATAAGTATAGCAGGAGAAGGTAAAACTCTCAATAATGCGAATAGCGCGCTCTGCTAATGTGTCCGTCTCAAGTGTCCTAACATAGTTAAGTAGGGGTTTGAATCCTGCGAATGGCAAGTGTGTGCCTGTCTGCGGGGGATTAGTGTGTGTGAGGACAATGTCCCTTTTGGCAACTAGGTGAACAGACTACAGGATGCACATTCCCCTTTCTAAACACTGTTCAGCGGAAGGCCATGGCTCTGGCACAAGTTGTCTGTTGCTATGATGCCCCTTTGGAAGATGCTTGTGTCAGCTGGAGAGTCGATTATGGTGGCCAGTTTGCAGTCATCTGCATATTTGGACAGCCACAGTCCGTCAGTGTTGGCCTGTACCTCCAATAAATATATACCAAACAAGAGAGGTCCCAGGACTGAGCCTTGTGGGACACAACTCGTAACTGGTGTGGGGTCTGGCATGGCTCCAGCAATGCTAACCATGTGGGTTCTGTCCTTGAGCCACTGTGCAATCCATCTAGTGACATAGGGGCTTATATTTAAGCTGGTGAGCTTCTCTAGAATACCCAAGTGGGGTATTGTTGTGAAGGCTTTTGCAAGGTCCAGGTAGGCTGTGTGAACCACCTTTCCCTCGTCAATGGCCTTGGAGACTGTTTCAAAGAAATCAACCGGGTTAAACCTGGTAGTGCTGGTGTTCTCTCAGTAGCCCTGAACCAGGCATCTGTTACTGCACAGATATCAATGTTTTCCATGCCAAGGAGTGTTTTGGGTGCATGCATCTGGAGGTTTAGACTTCTGGCGTTGGGTAGCATTGCTCTTAGTTTCTTATCCCTTGTGATACCTATGAAGGTGGGTTTGTCATTTGAGCCCTGCCTAACATAGGCACTATGGGGGTAGCAAGAGCCTTTGCCAATATCTGAAAGCCCAGGGGTGACAGGTGCAGGCCGTCCCTAGCAAAGCAGGTAGTTCAACAGAAGAATGTGTGAAGGTGTAGTGCCTGTGATTAGTTAGCAGTAGCATATATGACTGCTCACGTGGACACATGCCAAGTAAGTCATATGCACTGTGTCACAGGCAATGTACATGTGAACAGGACAAACAGTGACATCCTGTCAAGTGGGACATGGACATACATATAGTAGGCTATGCAGATGGCACTAGAAGTCCACAGAAGCTCTATAATTATGCATTGCAGGTGTGATCAGTATTCCAGGGTAATTGCAAGCAAACATGCATGCAAACAAAGCTACAGTAAACAGGGCTGCATGTAGTCCATTGTACAACAAACAAGCTGTACCAGTTCCAGTAGGTAACACTGCAAATATGCAGGCACTATGCACATGTACATGGAAATACACGGGTCAGATGGCTAGGGTCCAGTCTCAGTGCACACAAGTGTACAGACCATGTACTGTCAGGATGTACAACAACTGGATAGAAACCCATGTGCTCATACCTGCAGTAATACACATGTCAAATAACAGACACTGAGCCTTCACTCAGTGGTTCCATACTTAGTAGGATGCATGCTTCCTGGCCTGCCACCACAGTATCCTTGACATATATGGGGACTCTCCCTCCTGTGACAGTTAGTTATGTGTGTTGGGGCTGTCTAGCATGGTATGAGATGTGAGCATGCAGTGCTAGGGTGCTCCTGTGTGTCCTATACCAGTCGCGTAGTACTGCACACATATCAACATCCTCAAACATCTGCATTGCAGAGTCTAGTGTGGGCAACATGCCACTTGCAATTTACATGTCCATCATTGTGTATTACTACATTCATTACCCTATCCCCTGTGCTACCTATGTATGTAGCCTTCTGTTGACATCATTACCACCAGTATGCCAACATGTGCAGATGATACACTATGGTACTTACCATGGGTGTAGACAACAGGACATGACAATTACACACTTACTGCATCAGGCATGCTGTGATATACCCAGAATTAATTCAGCACACAGTACTGTTAACAACATGATCCTATTACTACACATCTATGTGGTCACCCTGTGCATCAGCATCATGTTAACCTGTACCTGCACAGTTGTTACAGATTGCAGGAGGTGGCACAGTTTCATCATATGCACAGGGTGTGAACTTGGTATGCCTGAGTCAGCCACCGATACCACCAATTGACATGTATGTGTATGTGTGTTGGTGAGAGACAGCAGTAGAAGGTGGGGCAATGTTGATGCAGTGTGTGCGTGTATGCGGTAGCCCTAGGTGTTGTCAATTTGCATGTGTGTATGGATGCACACAGTTCCACCTCATGGCTGCATTATACTGGTGTTTGTGGACAGCCACAGACTGTACCTGCCAGGTCATACAGATCAGTGTCTCTGGCCACGGACACGGTACCTGTGCCTTGCAGGGGTGCTACGGACCGTATCCAGTACCAACCCAGACTGGGTACTGTCATCAGAAGCAGGTGTTCGTTGACTGGACACAGATCCCTGTCGGGCCTGGCCAGAGCCACGTGCACGTGGTCTCCAGGGGCGGTCTGATGACAGCACAGACCCAGCATTGCTGGGGCTGCTGCTGGCACTACGGTGGCGGTCACGGCCCTGTTGTCCGACTGCCAGCTGCTGCTGTTGCTGGCATACGGCCACGTCGACGTCTCAACCGCCCACCATCGCCCTGGCTCATGGACATGTAGTTGTGGAACCGGTCTAATATGTCCCCACAACGTCTGTCTATGACATCAGTGAAATCACGGATGGCAGCCGCAATGTCACGCATACTGTCAGTCATGGCTGTGCGACATGCTGTCAGCTCCCTCAGACCCTGTCTGGTGTACCGTTCCATACGTGACTGTGCCTGCATGACAGTCCGAAACATAGCTGAGGTTGTAAGACCTCTGTGGGCACGTCTGACAGGGGCAGTACGCCCATGGATGCTCCCACGAGAACCCCTGGACATCTGTCTATGTGGTACCATCTCTGGGCCATGCCCATGGCTGCTGTGTGGGGAAGCCTGTGCCACAGATACCACATTACCCTGGTCAATGCCCACTGTATGCTGTCCATCACCTAGGGACATTGGTGACAAAGGGTGTATTGGCAGGATAACTGTGCGCATTGATGGGGTCAACAGCTGTGTACTGTCAATCGGCTGACCAATGGCGGACCCTGGCATACCTTCCTGTGCCATTACACAGATGTCATCATTATCAGTACCCACGGCACCTGACTCAGGTTCCCTGCTACATGACACCAGAGCAGCAACAGAACATGTGGGAGGGGAAACAGGAAACACAGTTTACAATGTCTACACATTACCAGCGATGCACACATGCACAGGTGCACACATGCACACATGCACACGTGCACGATGCACACATGCACACATGCACACATGCACAGGTGCACACATGCACACATGCACACATGCACACATGCACAGGTGCACACATGCACACATGCACACATGCACATGCACAGGTGCACACATGCACACATGCACAGTTGCACACATGCACACATGCACACATGCACAGGTGCACACATGCACACATGCACATGCACACATGCACAGGTGCACACATGCACACATGCACACATGCACACGTGCACACATGCACACATGCACAGGTGCACACATGCACAGGTGCACACATGCACACATGCACACATGCACACATGCACAGGTGCACACATGCACACATGCACACATGCACAAATGCACAGGTGCACACATGCACACATGTACACATGCACAGGTGCACACATGCACACATGCACACATGCACAGGTGCACACATGCACACATGCACACAGTTTCACACAATTGTACAGTACTCAGTATGCGTGATATCAACACACAGACACAGACACACCTACATGCATACAAAGAGCACTACTAAGTGAGCCAAATAGTACTATTACTATCAACACTATTACAGGAATTGTTAATACACACTCACCAGCATGGATAGGCTGCATTGCTGTTATACCAGAGGGTCCTGCAGATGTGAAGAAACTAATGTCAGTGGGCACAACTGTGCCATTGTTACTGAGTATGATACAGGTCAGTAGTACAACAGTCGCCTTTCACAGGTCAGCAGCTAATATTGAGGATATCACATTTGTACATTAAATACTATGGTGACAGCTACAAACCAAGGACACACCTCACACATGCATTAACTACCAGTGTACACAACAGTCAACTATACATATGGCATATTACCTGCACGTTCACTGTCTTGCTGCTGTGTGGCTCCAGCCTCCATCATAATGCATGTCTGCTGCTGTTGTTGTTGCTGGCGGACTGGAGCCACTACACTCATGAGTAGTCTCTCCAGTCTGGTGAGTGGGGGATGTGTAGCCACCCCACCACCTGTGGCGACCTGTTGCCTGTGGATATCCGACGCACGCTGATGGACATGTCTGATTAAATCACTGCAGTGATGTCGTACCTGCTCATATGTCCTATTATGCGTGCCTATGTCATTTACCCGACGGACAAGGTCTTGCCACAGTGCAGCCCTCTCCTGCTGATTCTGGCTGGTGCGGGAAAAGAGTATTGCATAATCCCGCACCAGGCTCTGGTGTATCTCCTCATCCTCAGCTGTGGAGTAGGTGGGATTCCGCGGGTGGACCATGTACCTGAGAAAGAAAATAACCTGGTATCAGCAATATATGTCAGCAGAATTTGGCACACATACTACACATGCTACTCGACTGTTATGATACAACATATCTCACATATGTAGCATCTATCTGTCTATTAGTGGATACACATGTAGATGGCCAGGTATCAGTGCTCAGCCAGCAACTGTGCAACAGTACCTGGCAGACTCCATACGACATACTACCAAACCCCAGCAGTCAGAACACTGATTCAGGTCAAGAGCACCTCCTCACTCTGGGGGTTTGTATCTAGGTACTGTATGGCCTACATCGTCAACTACTGTGAGCTGACCACACACTGATTGCCCTGGATATACATATCCCACCTCCACCACCAGCACAAACGACTATAGTGCATAACATTACAGATACAAACTTTACACTTTGTAACAGTGATATGGTATCCTTTCAGCCCACTGGGCCAGTGGCAGATACAACCCACAATGCTGACCCCTACACAATTGCTTTCTACAGACATCTCCGAGAATGCATGGATCATGCAATCCCATATATGACCAAGACACTCTCCACAAAGGGACAGCATCCTGTCTGGTGGACCCCAGCCATAGACAGATTGTATTACAGAAGATGGAAGCTACTGCAAGACAGAGCATAATTCCATAAAGGGAGGGCATGTCTGAGCAGCACTAGTAAGGATCTATTTACCATCATACAAAATACATGGGCAACTTTGTGAGGGAAATCAAGAGTGACACTACAGATAACCAGAAGGCCTTCTTCAGTTAAGTTAGCAACCTGGTCAGGAGCCATCCTCTATGCCCATAGGTAGTACACAACAACAAATATTTCACTGACACCACAGATATCGACAACATTGTGGCAGACAGGTTCAGTGCAGGTGTCACCCGCCCTCTCCCGAAATAAGGCATAGTTATCCCAGCTGACTGTAACCTCCCTGTCATCACAGATGTCCAGGTGAGAGACACCCGCAGGACAGCAGAATACACGACATGGATGGGACCTGATGGTATCCCCAGTTGCATGCTACATAAACTCTGACAGGAGCTAAACACACATATAGAAGTGCTATGTAATACTAGCCTGACTACAGGATATGTACCTGTACACTGGCGCACAGCAGCAGTGGTTCCACTCCACGAAGGAGGCACCTCAACATACCAATACAATACAACACAATACATTACATTACAATACAATACTATACAATATGCTATTGCCCCTGGGACTACAGCAGCGTACTGTTCTGCTACCCTGACAATTGTGACACATGTGGTGTGATGGTACCCGCTGCTGTCACACAGTTACACAGGGTGACTCATATGGCATATTACCTATCCGACTAACATTCAGCAGGGGTATGTGTGACATGTACTCATGGGGAGTCTTGCTTCTTAACACTGTGTGGTTTATTGCAGGGTATGTCTTATCTGTGGGTAGGAACTCTTACCTCCACATGTGCACTCTATTGCAGTGGCACGGACGACACACAGCAGACATTTAGGTTGTGGATGGTGTGAGGTGTTACTATGGTTGTTGGACATCTGTCATGGGTGTGACTTACATATGTAAATCCGGGAGTGGTAACCTCTATGTGGGTAGCATATGTGTACTCTGTGGTGTTGTCAGTCACTGTGCATTGGTAATGTGTTTGAGTGCATTGTCACAGTATTGTACATGTCACTGTGTCCTTCTCCATATCTGTAGCTGTCATGTGAGGTCCATACCATGGCATCCATTATGTGGTGTGGAGGGGTACACCGACCTACATGTCCATAGCTGACTCACCATGTCCGCTGACACATACCATGTGCAGGTATTCCAGGGATAGTGTGCCACTGTGAATATCATTGGGGCCACTATTGTACACATTTATGACCCTGTTCACCCCTGACACATGCAGTGGTGGGCAGCCAATCACATATCTGGTGGTTACTGATGTAGGTGATCTGGAATGTGGTATGGTACTCGGTTTTGACACTGGTGTTCACTCCATGCCTTTGTCACCAGGCACCTGTTGCAATACATCTGTACACATGTGCCTCACTCAGAATTTATATACATCTCTCTCTCTCTCTCTCTATATATATATATATATATATATATATATATATATATATATATATATATATATATATATATATATATATATATATATATATATATATATATGTCCGTATACATATACACATATATATATTGATGTACATATATTGCTATAGATGTGGAGGGGGGCACAGAGGGGGTGTGAGTGACAGAGGGGGTGGGACAGGCTGTGTTGCAGGTCGTCATATACAGTCATACCTGTAGGTAGTCAGATCAGTCTGTCTATGTATATGTATCTACATATATCTATATCTGTATGTGTGCATTACATAGATATGTTTGTACAATATTCTATCTACATCTGTCTATGTATTCCTACATCTCTCTCTCTATGTATGTATACATATATGCATATCATAAATATATATATATATATATATATATATATATACACACATACATATGTTGACATACATACGTATCTATATGTTAGACAGGTATATCAACATATTTGTCTACCATACTGTATACACACACTAACATACTGCTAAACATACATAACTGTGAAACCTACTTTGTACATGGCACTACAACCTACAATCAAACAACATTGATATGTGCACATAGATGCTCTCACATACAAATGTATGTACAGCCTTCACTGATAGTTGCTGTATGTCCCCTGCCCTTTACACATCTTCATATACATATGAATACAGACCAATGACACATATGGAGGGTTCACAGTATGTAGACCTTTATAGTATTACTTTACATTACCTGTGTTTGTCACAGCTGCTTGTGTTGCTGTCTGGTTCTCTGTCCTGCTGCTCCACTTCCCAGTTGTCAGCTTTCAGGTAGCTGTTGCTGAACAATTTGTTTCTGTCTGCTTAATTGCAGTTTTCTCTGTCTCTGTCTCTGTCTCTCTCTCTCTCTCTCTCTCTCTCTCTGTCTGTCTCTCACGTCCTTCTCAGGGTGCAATGAAAGTATTGCATGTGTGGACATGGAGTACAGCATACTTTTGTAGGTATCTGCATATGCCCATGTGATGGCCTCTGCACCAATTGTTAGCCAGCATTTGCTAATTGCATGCAGCCAGTTGTGTACTGATTGCAGTTCTCACTGTGATTTCAGAACAGTGCTATAAAAAGGTATGTGAGATAGGCGTAGCCCTTTCAGATTTTAAGGGCAGGGACCATGCTGTTATGCTGTGGACAATGTTCTGTGAGTGTAAAGGTTGGTATCTCTCTCATATTTCCAGGTGTGTTGTAGATTAACAGTCCTCCATTCATTTCTCCAGTTTCCTGTACTAACTGTGTATGTACACTGACACCTACAACTACTACTACTGTTAATGTGTGTGTGTGTGTGTGTGTGTGTGTGTGCTTTCCTTTCACTCTTGCTTGCACTTTGTTGCTAAGGCTTCAATAGTTGCCCTTTACAGTCACTACTTGTATGCCTGCTAGGTGTCTTGACTGTAGTGTGCTGCTGTAGCTTTCCTATTTTCCATGTACATTCACACCTTGGAATGCTTGCTATATCTGCTAGGGTGTTACAGCATGCAGTGTGGTCTGGCCATGGTGTGGGCCTTGACATCTATTAGGGTATTTGAGTATGCTGCTGAGCAGGCCCCAGAGACTTTCAGGTTCATCTGTTATGTGCCTCATGGAATGGTACATATCAGTGGGGTACACCCATTAAAATGTCTGGTATGCTGCAGTTGTGACTGTGGGTTAGCATGAGCATATGTATTACTACACTTTTTCTGCCATGCAAGTGGTGAATACTTTCAGGACTCCATAGTTACCATTGCATGTGTTACACCTTTCTGCCTACTATTTGTACATTTCACATGAGATCTGTGGGGCATCCCTGTAAGTCATTCACTGTTGCTATGTCTAGGCTCTTAACTATTCAAATATGGTGGTGTCGGACCCGTCATGTGTACAGATATTTGCAGGTTGTCCACATTTCTGCCTCATATTTTGGTCAATATCTCATGCACACCTTTTTCTGGCAAGTCACTCTGGGCTCAAGTCAGAATATGGTGACAAACATTCAAGTTCCAGACTGCATACCCTTCCAAACATCCCACAAAGTGCAGACACTGTTACTTTCTGAACTGTCTGCGTTTGTTGTAACATTATTTGTAATGTGTCCCTGGTTTTGGGCCTTTGCTCCACATATTTTATTACTTGGTCCAGATGTGTTCCTGTAAGAGGTTGTGGGGTATGGGCAGTGCTTATCCTGCTGTGAGTATGTGTGTGTCTAGCAAGGTGCTATAGTGACATTATTACCTACTAGCTTCCAACTAGCATGGCTGTTTCTGTTCACACACTACTATTATGGAAATCCACTAGTTTTGATAGTAATTCTAAATGTCATGCTTTGTGTACTACACATCTATATTCCCTTTACATTCATTCCTACTATTACATGATATATTTACTTTAGCACAATGTTCTTGTATAAGAGTCATGGCTTAGTGGTAAGTCATGCAGACTACAGTTGCCAAGGTCCTGGTTTTGGGACTCACAGTGGGATTTTATTTTGCTTTTGAACTGAGTATAGGACCTGTCAATCAAAGTGACTAAGGCACTTTTAAGCAGTTGTAACCGGGCTAGCGCTGGTTTGCGTGGAGCTCACGCATGCACACTGGCGGTTAGCTCTGCGCACACCCGCTTACAACTGCTTAAACGTGCTTACTCTTGCGCACACCCGCGCTATTTTCTTTGAAAGAAAAGAAAAATGGGGAGACAGGAAAGTGGTGAAAAAGGGGTCACAAAGACGGTAGGACAGTAGGGAAACAAGCTTGGGATGTGCAGGAGGGATGTAGGTAAGGCCCATAGCTGCCCATTTCTTCATTAGCAACAGCTGTGCATATGTATGTAATTTGGTGTGACATTTGAAACCTTCCACCCCTGAGAGAGGTGTCAGGACAACAATAATACTTGTTGTACAGCCAATTGGAATTGATAGGTTCCATGTCCAGTAGACATGTGTGCGGAATGGGCAGCTATGTATGGGGTGTAATTTTTTGTGGGTACAGAGTGCCCTTTTTTAATTTTTTCAGGTGAGAGTGGTATGTCAGGTGAAGGTAGACGGTACAGCTGGGGAGGTAGGTTGGGTAGGTAAACAGACAAGACAAACAAGACGCATACAGGGGCAGTGTATGACACGTGTGGGGGGTTACACAATTGACGGGGACGGAGGTTTGGATATCCAGAGCCCATGAGCCCACAGATGGCAACAGTGGAACTGATATCCCCACCCATAGGCAGTTGCCACTGTTCCTTCACTGCCCAGGACGGGGCTGTGCTGGGGACTGTGTAGGTGGGGCAACAGGCATGCCCATTAGTTGCGCCACCCGTGCCTCGAGCTGGCGTAGGGGCTCAAGGACAGAATCCCAAATTTCCCTACGCACCACAGTCCGGATGCTATGGAAGGTGAGTGGTGGATCTCCTCCGGCCACACTTGCAGAGGGGGGGGCGAGCCCCATCCCCTGCAGCGCTTCCACCCGCAGGTGGCACAGGGCCACCAGAGGAGGGTCCGGACTCGGCACTAGTGCCAGGTGCACTCGCCAGCTGAGGTGGGAGAGGTGGGTCCGCTGGTACCCGCCTTCCCTGTCATACTATGTTTTGCATTATGTCATGACAGTTTGGGTTAGTGACATATAATACCATTCACAATTAGTTGTAACAGCATGCATTAGTATTCATATTAACCAAACACCCAGATATTCACACCATTGAATAGCGTGCATAACACATGCATAATTTGAACAGAAATACACAGTCCAACAACTTGCAGGGTTAATTGATGGCAGCAGGCCATCAGGAGTGGATGTATGAACAGGGCATATGCATCAACAGACATGCAAATATATATGACCCAACAGGACAAACGTCCAGGGGTGTTAATTGTGATTGCACATACCATTTTCACGTGGAATGGGTTATTTGTGGTTATAGGGTGGGGTGAAGAAAGTAATATTAACACCTTCGAATAACAATACATATGCTGTACATTTCTAATAGATACAGTTATATACACACTACTGTTCTAACTACAGTTTCCTATATGATAACTATTTCAACTTGGTGATAGGACTGTTAATGCAACATCAATATACATTTTATGGTTGTTCATACACATTCATATCTAGCTTTGTTCAGCTACATCAGGGCTACATTTGCTTTATATAGCTGTAGACAAGTGTGGATGTTTGGTATATCAGACAAACATCCTATCTGCATATTGCAGACTGAGAGCAACATATCCTGATTTTGGGATACACATTCCAGATGCAGCAACACTTTGAACAGATTTTGCTGTTAGGTTTTGAATCTCACATGCATTTCATTCTGTCTTGACTGCAGTATACTTTATTCAGGGGTTATTACTACTGTATTTCTGGATTCATGGCACTTTCTCACACTCTCTCACTTGCTTTCATTTTACTATTCAGGATGGTACTTCTAGGCTTTATTGACATGTTTTAACAGTAGTTATTACAATCCTTTCCAGCAGTCTCACTTCTGTCATGTTTCAGTATTTCCACAGGGATATATTTCACACATGTGATTTCATCATCTTTTGCAGCTATACTTTTCAGCCTGCTGCAGGTTGTGTACTATTTTCTTACAGGCAGGGCATTTTTATTTCAGAATATATGTCGGACAGTTTCATGTTTAGGTTAAACTTACAGGCTGAAAACTCTTGTAATCAAGCAATACTTGCATACACTTTCACACTGTTACTTGCAGATTTTATTTCTTACTGACTACACTGCACTCTTTTGCTGACTGTCATACTTTTATATTTCTTTACAGTTACTGGTAGTGGATTACTGACCTGCCTGGTGGCACAACGGCACCAGCCTATCGCCATAGGATCTGCGGTTCGCAGAACGGACACCTGCAGCTGTAATATAAATGAAGTAATATTGGAATACACATCTCCATAATATCAGCTAGTTTAATTTTTTACATACATAATTAAATGTTACTTACTCAGTAGTGGGGCGTTGGGTGTTTGCCGGGCCTCCTGGATCCAAAGGTTCAGTTGGTCCTGCTTGCGTCTCTTCAGGTCCGCACGGTGGTGACGGACCTGCTCACCAGTCCTTGGAATCCCTGTGGCACTGGTGAGATCATGAGCCAACCGGTCCCATGCCTCAGCCCTGTATGCTCCCCAGAGGACCTGGCCCTGCATGAGTTGGGCCTCATGGTTGTGGACTAGGAGCCAGGCCATGTACCTGGACTCCTCAACACCCCACCTCTGTGCTCGAAAGCGACTACCCTCTCCTACTCCTGACATTCTGCCTGCAGGTCTGTTCTACAATCGTTTATGCTGTGTATTCCCGCCTATGGGGCTTATATAGTCCGTTTTTCCCGCACATATCTGTGATTGGCCATTTTGGAATTGTATCAACTTCAGTAAACCTGCATTGTCATGCTGTAGTTTGTATTCATTCCTATATATTAGCTATTATTGCATTAACAGATACTGCTGTCGTGGCTTAGTGGTTCTCTACCTTGACTATGGTGTATAGTATCCTGGGTTTGAACCTGGCCACTGCTTTTTATTTTTCATGACTGTCTAGACATGCTGAGGGGTGTGTCTGTGTAAAGGCAGTTTTGATACGGCTTGCTCAACGTTGCCCATCGGTTAGCTTGTTTGTGCGGTGCGCAGCTCCGCACAAACGGGGTACGCTGCTTTAAGCCTCATTTGGCTATCGGCACGCATATTACGCTCAGCTCAGTTAGGGGCACATAGATTTAGCATGTTAAACCACTGCTCAGCTACGGGCACTCATTTTGCACCAGTTAAACCACTGCTCATCTACGAGCAGATGCACTCACCCTGTTAAACTGTAGCTCATCTATGGGCACATCTGGCATTTTTTATTCTTTTGTTACCTCACATTTCTTCAATATAAATGGGCAATTTCATTACATTTTACATATATTGGGGTTTTATGTGTACATATTTGTCAGGGACTTGTTTCCTGCTTATTTTGAAAAAAAAAAAATTGGTGTTGTGGGGGCTCGAACCATGAATGCCTGCTCTTCAGCCAACATCTCTACCGCTACGCTATTGCTTTCTGGCTTATTTTGCATATTTAGTTCTTATATGCTTTCCCACTGACTGCTAACTGTAGCTGCGCTACGGGCACGCCCGCGCAAACTAGCGCACTCACGGTTAAACATCTTTACAATTTAAAAAAAATATATAACATGCTCATTTATATATCTTTTATGTTTATAGTCTGTGAGGGCATGTGTTGTGTTGTGTTTATTCACATTTCAGTGGACTCTGTTGTGGGTGTTTACTTTGGGCACTTTTACACTTCTGGGGGCGTGTCCGCTTGCAGGGCTCGGCCTACGGACACGCCCCCTACTGTCTTACACGGACCGTGTTAGACTTAGGTGTGATTCAGCATGCTCTCATGAATATGCAAAGCATGCTGACATCACTCCGTTTAACTGCAGCCTCCATGTAAGAGTTATAACTCTTACACGGAGGCTTCGTGAATCCTGGGGAAGGTGTTGATGCACATTTTGCCACAAAAACCTTTATTCTCCTATAAAAGGGGAAGAAATTTGAAAGATATGGTGGTACATGGTAAATTTGTAATGCCAAAATTTTGTTTACCAAGACCACTAAGTGAATTTGGTACAAGATGTTGCAGTAGATGCAGTGTTTGTAGGAATATAGTTAGAACATTTAATTATATTAACAACATTAGCTTCACAGTAAGAGATAGTTTTACCTGTAGAAGCAAGGGAGTTGTGTATGCTTTACACTGTCCCTGTGGATTATATTATATAGGTGAAACTAAAAGAGAGTTTCGTATTAGGTTAGGTGAGCACATTAGAGACATAAGACATAAAAGGGAAAATAAATTTATTGCCACACATTTTAGTGTTTATCATAATAGTGATGCTTCATTTTAACAGGAACAGTTTTAGAAAGTGTGAAATGTCTTTGTAATGATGAAAATGCTTTGAAATATAATTTACAATATAAGGAAAGTATTTTTATTTTGAAATACAATACAATGACACCATGTGGACTGAATAATGAAATAAACTGGAGGTGTCTGCTTTAAAACTTTTTTGAACATAATTGTTTAATTAATTGTTTAATTAATTGCTATGAGTATATATATATATATATATATATATATATATCCATTCTTTCAGTGAGAATGTATACTCTTGAAAGGTGGTTACACCGAGGCGCTGGAGAATAAAGAATTTGCTTTTGGATTTGACTTTAGTTCCTGTTTTTTGATTCCTGACTTCTGAAGATTTTTGCTGTTTTGGTATTGTTTTGGATCAGAGTTGTTTCTATCTGAAGGTGTGTGGAGTGGAGTTTGTGTAATATATATATGGGTATCCTTACTTTGTTTCATTTAAAGCTCATTTCAGGGAATTTCAACTCACCCTGACCAAATCGCCGAAAGCTCAAATTACTGAAAATTCATTTCACAGAACCTCATTTCACTGAAGTGAAGTACTGGCACTGTGTAGAGTCCTGTAAGGCAAGTAAAAGGTATATGCCATTTTCCCCAGTGTAGTGGGATCCTGGAGTTAGTATATATAGTTGGGGGGTGTGGGGGCACAGCACCCCTCATAGGGTGGTGTTGGAGGTGTACTCCTCCACTTAGTTTGGGTTTATATTGTCTTGTGGAAAGAGATGGTCACTGGTGCTTTAAGTATGCATGGCTATGGTTTAAAACGTATAGTCTTGAAGCTTTCAGTGAAATATAATTAAAAAACAAACTAGGTGGAGGGCTAAGCCACCCAACCCCCCCTAACTACATATACTAGATAAAGTAGGTAAAATGTTCAGACTGGTGTAAAAATTTACCCCAAGGTAAATCAATACTGGAATGACCCGAAGATGTGATATGATGTATGAAGTGATTAGTGCTTTGGGCATGACAAGTAACTTTAGATGACAGTGGATTAAGCCCTGCAGTTTTTGATACCTACAACACAACATGGTGGAAGAAACCCTAGTGGTAATCTTGGATTTGCAGGCCATTTGCACCTCTGTAGATGTTTTGTTAGATGTTATGAAAACTGCCGTGGTAAGTATTCAACATACGAAAGTGTTAACGGCAAATCATGAGGTACGCCTACAAGTCATTTAAGGGGCATTACAACAACAACGAGGGGACCCGATGAGTCAGCGAGTCGTAGTAGCACCCTACTGCCATGAGGTTCAGAATATATGTACTAAAGCACTTTAGCTTGAGTCAAAGTTATAGGACATGGAAAACCAAGGGGTCTATATTATATGAACACAAGTTCATATAAGCGAATGCTCAATGAGCGAAAATCCTGGACATCGAAAACAATATTGTGGGGGGGTGCTGCACTTCCACACCCCCACTAAATATATATTCCAACTCCAAGATCGCACTACAGTGAGGACAGGGCAAAAACTCCAATCTTCACTGTACTGCGATTCCCACAACATGCATGTTAATGTCCGGGAGTTTCGCTCATTAGAACATTCGCTTATATGAACTTTTGTTCATTTAATATAGACCCAAAACCAAGCCAGGCATAACAATAAACACTTTATTTGGTTACCAGAACAAGTAGCAGCCTCATACCTATCATTCAAGACTCAAGGAGGTGTGGAAAGCCCTGAACTACAAGTTTTTCATCAAAAAGGGAAGAAAAACAGCTTTTAATTCAATACGTAAATATATTTAGTTGCACTTATAGTGACCATGCAGTGATACTGCTTATCTTACTTTTCTGCTTTTTTCCGTGTTTTATCTAAAAAAATATATTTGCTTGCCTTTTTTTACTTATTCTAGGACCTTCATTAACAGTTGTGGGAGAATTCTGAATTACTGCAAGATCTGAGATTTATTTTTACATTATACCATACTTTTCTTTCTCCCAAAGTAGAATTTTTTTGTAAAAGCTAGCTGTTTGTCTTTTGAGCTTGGTCTGGGACCTTAGTCTTGTAGTTTCATTCACAATGTCAGAAGAATTGCAAACCACCGTAGGGTACGATCTTCATTTATCCATTTTTCCATAAGCAGTGAGGTACTGGTAAATCCATACCTAGTTGGCAACCTTAGACTGTAGCTTTTATTGCAATAGTGATGGTAATGTACATTTTGCTGCAAGATTTGTGATCCCATGCTTCTACAGCTGTTTGCATTCCAGTTTTGTTACTAAAGTCTTATATTCTGTCTATCATTTGCCTGCTTAAAGTTGCATTCCTGTGCTTTCCTGTTTGTTCCACTGTTACTATTTTTCCCTCTGTTCTTATGTCTATCCTAGCCCCCACTGGTACATTAAGTACTACTTTCTCTGCTGCACCCTACTGTTTTTACACTAGTTATATTTTTCCCTGTACTTACATATAGACCTATGAACCTACAGTTTATCAAGATTAAGATAGCCTAGGTACTGGACTTTAAATTACCTCCAGTTGTTAAACGAGCCCATAGAATAATCTATGTCACATTATTTTAAAATGTTTGGAGTTCTGTGGCTGTGTGGCCATCCTATGCAAAGTATGGGAGCTAGGAAGCAATTTCAAAATAGTTAGGCATAAGGTGCACCCAGCTCCCAACTGCAGTTCATGTCTACTTATAAAAAACCTTACTTGAGATGCTGCTGAGAGCTGAAATTTCAAGTGCAGCTAAGATACCCACCTACCTAGTTCTTTTCTAAAGGAAATACTCCAGTTTCTTTCCATGAGACAGTGGATATAGATCTATTTTTGGCTAAGCAGACTATAGGGTGTGTTACTACATATGCTGAAATAGCAAAAACTTCAGCTGTCTTGAACTAAAATACAAAGAACTAGGTCAGCCTGTGAATGGTTCTCCCAATGGAGACAACTTTTTCTAATGGTTATCTGCATTATTCTAGCTGGCATTCAAAACATCAAAAGAAGGCAGTAGTTAAGGGCCAGTTGGTTAGGCTTGTGAGATTGATAACAGATTTTGATATTTTTTTATCTTGAAGGTGATAAGGTACTTCAGATGTTCATTTCCAGAGGTTACCCTGAGTCTTTTTTAGGGAAATTAAGGCTGAAGTGGTTATGAAGAGATCCTTAGGAGTATATGTGCCCATTTTAAATAATGGTGGACAAATAGCAAGATAATTATGTAATATAAGGACTAACAACAACACCATAAAAGCAACCTTTATTACCACTTATACTTTGGATAGTTCAGCTATAACAGAATGTGTTAAAAGTAATTGGAAAATATTTTTGGTGGCCTCCCCTGTTATTGACAAAAATGGGTAATTTCCCTAGTATTGTTTATAAAAAGAATAAATCCTTTAAATTTTTATTGGAAAATAAAAAAATCTATTGCTCAACCAACAGGGAGGGAGGGGACCTATAAATGTGGTACCTGCCCTCAATGTAAGTATATAATATAGGGGGACCAAGTTAAGGTTAATGGAGCAGAATTTAAGATTAAAGGTCACTTTAACTGTGTGTCACGTAATGTGATTTACTTGGCCCAATGTTTGTTATGCCTGGCATTTTATGTGAGAAAAAAATCTCAAGGAGGTTCAGGGACAGGGTATATAAACACCTGTAGGATATTAGAAAGGGCAAGCCCACACATGCTTTATACAAACATGTGTTGAATATTTCAGCACATAAATGTGGCTTTAAGGTGATTGATTTTATCAGAAGGGACCCCCAGGGACATATAATAGATGAACACCTGGCTTTGTTATTCCAATTTGATTTGTGTGACTCTTCCTTAACAAACTTACCTGCATTTTTGATTGTTTTTCATTGCAAGTTTCTAGCCTGGGCTGGTCTGCTTTGTCTGGCTTCCAGGCTCACTCGACTCCCCTACCCTACTCCCTTTCCCACCAACCCCCACTTCAATTACATTTATACTCTACTTGCACATCCCACTCAACCCCATAGTCAATTACGCACCTCCTCATCCCCATCTGTAACACATTAGTATATATCTGCATAACCCCACCTCCCTCCAGCCCTTCTATACTCACAGTCAACAGTTAATAACTACCCTACAGTACACCACCTCTTACCACACCCTCACTCAAACTCAGTAGAACCCTATAACATTAAAACTGTTACTTCTGAACTTTATCTCCTTAACCTTCCTTATATCTACCTATCTTATTACTTACTTCCATGGGTTCCACATATCACTTAACCACTCTTCCACATTAGCCAACAGAACCCATGAATCCAACAGTCCTCCAACAAATTTAATAATACCCTACCTCTACAAATGCTCCCTCACAGAACTGTTCACAATAAAGTATCTTCCCACTCAACCTACTTCTAATTATTTTCAGTGAATATCTAAAATTAATCACAAAATTAGCCCAACTATTTCCATGCAAACAATCTCAACTATCTCAATCTGGTGACATACACCTCAACCTTGGCCCACAGTTAGATACTTAAGCAATTTTAACATACAATAACCCTAACCAACATTTATATAAACCACCCCCACAACAACTCTGATCTGCTAATCCTAAACATTAACCTAAGGAACATTCCAAACAAAGTAGAACAACTCCACACTACCCTCAGTCTATACACACCCGACATAGTCATCCTAACTGAAACTTGGATAAAATCACATGTTAGAGATAGTGAACTCATCACTCAAGGTTATAATATTTTGAGATTAGACAGAATCAACAAGCAGGGTGGTGGTATCCCAATTATCTATAAGGACACACTCAAGCTAGAGCAAGCACAGTAGATAGCTATCCCTCTGATCCCAATAGCTTACATCCAGCCTACAACTAACCAATAACAAACACATCATCATTATTGCAGTCTACTTCCCCCCAGGTAATAATTCTATAATAATCGAAAATATCCTTACTTGGGCATCATCCGCCTTTAACTATGAAACTATAATCACTGGTGATTTCAACCTAGATTGGTCTTCCTGTTCCTCTAATAATCCCTCAAACTATGTTAACCTTTTTGGATTCACCCAAATCATCAACACCCCCTATTAGGATTGATGAACACAGTAAAACCCAATCCATACCAGACTGGATTCTAACCAAGAAGTCCTCCTTATGCTAACACACAAGATGTCTCCCAGATGTCTTCAGTGATCACATACCTACCTACCTGATAAGACACAAAGTAAACCCTAAAAAAAAACATAACCTACAAGCACATTTGCAACACAAAGAACTCCTCCACCGATATCTTTAACCACCACTTGAAACAATGCAATTGGTCTCCACTAAAATATCTCCAATTAGATGAAGCAATTCAATACTTGAACAACACATTCATTAGAATTTTAGATGAAGAAGCCCCTGTCAGGAAAATCCAGGTAAGATCAAAACCAACCCCCTTGGTTATCAAAGCACACAAAAATCCTTATGAAACAAAGAGAGAGTGCATTGTCTCATTACCTGGCTAACAAAAACAAGCAAACCTCCAGACCTATCAACAACTGTGAATCACAGTGAAAAAGCAAATAGAAACAGACAAAAAACCTACTACACTACAGCCCAACAAACATATCAAAATAACCTCAGAAATTTTGGACCTCTATAAACCAACTTTCCAACCCAAAATATTGCACTACCCCTTCCCCCTCCACCACACACACCACTGAAAGCATTGCCTCTCAGTTCAAGTCCAATTTTATTAATTCCATCATGTCTCCAATCAACCAAAATTCCACCAAACCACTATTATACCAACCTCTTCTTCCAATAACCTACTAGCATTTATCGTTAAACCTACACCGACAACCTATATGAACAAAGTTCTCCATTGATTTAAACCTTCAACACCAGCAGCCAACTTGCTTCCCAATACTTTCCTGAAACTGGCACCTGATGCCATTAATTATGCAGACTCCATTCTAACAAATTGGTCCAGTTCCAAAATTACATGCCCAAGTTCTGGAAGATATCTCATAGTATCCCCTTACACAAAGGTGCCACTTCAGCATTACTGTGAAACTACAGACCCATTGATATACCCAATCCCCTTGCCAAAATTTTTGAAAAATGTGTGCACTCTAAAAGGCTTCCCTATCTCCTGAACAATAACCTTCTTTCTGATACACAAAATGGTTTCAGACCAAAACATAGCACCACATCTGCCCTTATCAGCTTCTCTAACACAGGTAACCAATCTCAAAACACCAGCCTTTATGTTTCATCAGTCTTCCTAGACATGTCCAAAGCTTTCAACAGTGTCTCACACCAAAAACTACTATACCAACTAGCCTCCTTAAACATTTCACATTCTATCCTGTCATGGTTCCACAGTTACTTATCAGATAGATAGCAAGCTATATAATGGCAAGACGACATATCCTCACTATTACCAGTCGTAGTTGGGGTACCCCAAGGCTCCATACTTGGCCCACTTCTCTTTTCAATCTTTACAAATGATCTCCACTTTGTGACCACATAAGCTAGCATTATACAATAAGCAGACAATTCAACACTCACCTGCTCAGCTACCTCAGGCCCTAAACTCCTGCAAAAAAAAAACTCAAACTGCTTTTACAAATGTAGAACAATATCTTTCCACCAATCAAATAACACTAAACCCTGACAAGACCAAATGAATACTATTTTCCACCAATAAAATATCTCACCCACCCACCCCCTTCACTGTTTACTCTAATAACAACACCAAAATCGAGCCAGTGGACTCCACCAAACTACTAGGTGTTACCACTGACAAATTCCTCAGTCACAACCTGCCCATTAGCCAAACAATCAAAAAGGTTCGTATAAATCTAGGGTCACTCTACAGAGCCATGCCATTCCTCTCCAATTCCACCAAGACTGACATTGCCCAAATCCACCTAATATCCACACTGTTATATACCTCTCCAATTTTCACAAACTTAAATAAATCAAATCTAAATAAACTGCAAGCCTGCTACAACAAAATAGCCAGGTTTACCTCCAACCTCCCAAACAGAACACATCATTGCTCAGCACTACACAAACCAGGCTGGTTGGAACTCCCTAACCTATTACACCTGAGACAACCCAAAATATATCATTCTATAATCTACCAGCCAGACAAATGTCCATCCCTTAAAAACCTAGTAAAACCTTATATTAACAAGATAACCATTTGTTCATCCCATAAACTCTTTCTAGAAGTCACCAAAGCTAATAATACCTATAGCAATGCCTTATTGTTAAACCACATCTCCAAAATTTGGAACTCAGTTCCCCAACCCATTCTCACCACAACTAGCCCCTCCACTTTCAAAACTCTTCTCAAATTCCATTTGTCTACAAACTGGCTATGCTCTTGCTCATCACTAGGATGAGACCCTATTTTTTCTTCTTCCTCCTTCTATCTATGTCTAGTTTATTTTACTTCAACTTGCTCAACTCTGGTGAAGTATCACTACACCCCAGGCAAATGATACATTGCTATCTTATTCTGAAAGTACTGCTGTCAAAGAATATTTATTATTATGTTGAATGTGAGGACTCACAATCCTACAGCATTATATGTACCACTGTCATTGTGCCATCTAAATTTAATTTGTATTATTACTTATTTCTGTCTTTAACTCAATATGTATAGTGTAACCCTTTGTTTTATAATCATGTTTTATTATTTTATAATTTTGCTCTATACTTATTTGATTTGTAGATTTTCTGCCCAGGCCTCTGCTGTTAACGGGCCTTTTTGGCTCAGCCAGACACTGCAGGTAAACAAATGTTAAATAAATAAATAAATAAATAAGAAAAATGCATAGTAATGAGCCTAGCATTCAACTAGAAGCTAGCCTGATGTAACACAAGTCATTTTTTACAATCCAAACTAAAATAAGAAACAGAAAGAGCACTGAAAATACAAAGCCCAAATAAACTGACGTGTAGAACTAATAATTAACTCCTAGTCTGTCTCCAGACAGGAACCAGGTGTCTCAAAACTCCCTAAAGGCTATTTAGCACCATAGAGACAACACGATCCTTTCAAAAGGCGTGATAAACTAAAAAAATAAATAAAAAGAAACAACACAAAAAAAAAACAAACTGAGAGCTGAAGTGAAGAGGTGTGTGTGTGTGTGTGTGTGTGTGTGTGTGTGTGTGTGTGTGTGTGTGTGTGTGTGTGTGTGTGTGTGTGTGTGTGTGTGTGTGTGTGTGTGTGTGTGTGTGTGTGTGTGTGTGTGTGTGTGTATGTGTGAGACACCAGGCACATGAATCAAGAAAACAGCACTCACTATAGTAACCTTGGAAAAGATGCAATATAAAGAAGCATCACAGATAAAAATACAATAAAAATACAAACTGTAATCACATGAATATTAAAAATTAAAAAAAAATGCTTTTACCCACAGGACTTCATCAGATCACTGTTAAAAATGAGCATTCATAAAATCAATCATACACTAAAAATTGGGAAAAAATCAATATAATGTGTGGGAAAAAATGCAAATGACTATGTATATGTTGTAGCAGAACAGAAAACAAGCAGAAGCCATCAAAAATACTCTATAAAAATGTCTAAGAAAAGTGAAAAAAGAGCAAATGTCATGTCAAAACCATTAATAAAATAATTTGTGGCAGAATTAAGTCCATGCAGGTTTTAGGCATTAAGATGAATTTGCCATTCCAATTTCTTCTCTTCAAGACTTGCATTACAGTTCCCCTTAAGTGGACCCATCCTGATCATGTCCAAAATGTGAAAAGTGAAAAGAGGATGACCTGATGAGTCAATGCTGTACTTTGCAAGAGGAGTCTATTTCTAAGTTCAGATGTGTGCTGGGTTATCCTCCTTTTAACTTAGAAACAGTCTTCCCTACATAAAAAAAAAAAAAAAACTTGACCCTTGAAGCACTGGGCTGTGTAAACAATATTTTCACTGTCATAGTTCCCAGCCATCTTATTGTTAGATTTCTTACTTCTATTGAGGCGATGAAAAGAATCTCTGTAGCTCCTGAACTCACAAAAGGCACAGAAAGGGGCTCACAGTTAAAGGTACCAAGACTCACAAATTATCCTTTTAAGCTCATCGGCATCCTTACTGAAAGTTAAGGTCATACTTATTTTCAGTTTCTCTTTCCTTTGTTGAGTGCAGGGACGTACGAAAACTTCTTCATGGTTCATATAGTGAAGTGTCTTCCATTACTTTTAGGTCCTTAATAGGATCAAAAATATGTCTGATAGTCTCACTTTCATACACCCTCTCAAGAAAATCTCTGTGTAGGTCCTGCACATTCTTTAGAAAATTAGCTGTTTCTCTGGACACACGAGCAATCTGCATACTCTGTGGTTTTATTACATTATGCATAGTCATTTACAGGTGCATGCTGCTGGCATGAAGCAGTAAGGTTATCTGGATGGGTTTGCAAAATAAATCATTGTAAACATCTTGTGACTGTGTGTGCTTATAAACAGTGAGATCCAGAAAACTAACCTTATTCTAATAGTAATGAGTAGTAAATTTGAAAAAGTGGGGTAGCCACGGTTGTGCAGTGGTTAGCATTGTCACCTCACAGCAAGAGGTTCTCCAGTTCGATCCTCAGCTGGGGTGCCTTTTGTGCAGAGTCTGCATGTCCTCCTTGTGGTCGCGTGGGTTTCCTCCGGGTGCTCCAGTTTCCTCCCACATCCCAAAGACATGCTGCTGGTGGATTGGATACTCTAAATTGGCCCTAGGTGTGAGTGTTTGTGTGCCTTCTGTGGAAGGTTGGGCGCCGGGCTGGCAACTCGACACTGTAAAATTCCACTGCCAATCATGAGCGGACAGGTGATCCGTTGTGGCGACCCCTAACCGGGAAAAGCCGAAAGAAGAAGAAGAAGAAGAAGAAGTAAATTTCAAAAAGCCATTAAGCCATGGTGGTACAGGAGTAGCATTGTTGCCTCACAGCAAGAGGTTCTCCTGTTTGATTCTTGGCTGGAGTGCCTTCTGTGTGGAGTCTGCATGTCCTCCCCCTGGTCAAGTGGCCTCCGAAAGATGTGCGTGAATGGGTGTGCCTTCGCTGAAGGTTGGGCATTGGGCTGGCAACTCGGCACCATAAAAATCTACTGCCAATCATTAGCAGACCGGAGTTCCACTGTGGTGACCCTTAACTGGGAAAAGCCAAAAAGACAAACAAGTACATTTGAAAAAGTCAGTCAGTTGTGCAATGTGTACAAAAAACTTCTGAAAGAAGAACCAGGCAGGGTGTTCTCTTTTCTTTTTGTTATTTGCTTTATATTTAAAGTCATTGGCAAATAAAATAAGCAAGTCAGAAATTCAAGGATATGATTGGTATGGTAATCAAGAACAGTTGGTTTTATTTGCAGATAAATCCAGAAAAGGACATCATGGTGTTGTGGAACATTCTGAGTCAGGTTTAGGTCTTTTTTGGGATACAATATTAATTGAGATAAAAAGGCTATAGCCATAAATTATGTATCCATTCATGAATTGGTTCAGCAATACCCATATGTATGTGGACATGATAACACAAAGTATTTAGGAGTTTGGATTTAAAAAGTCTTCTGTTGTGTGAGCTAATTATATATGGGGAGAGGATAAACAAAAGATAATATAAAAACTGAGAAACTGGAAGCTCTAGTTTATGAACAATGATTGTAAGATACTAGTAGTAAAAGTGTTTTAGTCCCTTTAGTTTTATAAACAGGTTAGGCATATTTTAGGAGAAGTTGTGGAAAACATTTAATAAGGAGTTGAAGGAATTTATGCAGGAGGGGATGAGGGCAGGAGTTAAACAGGATAATTTGATCCTAACAATAGCGTAAGGTGGTTTAAGATTATCTGAGTTGAAGGGATATTTTAGAGCTACACAATTAAGGCTCATTTACATAACATAATCAGGTTATAATTCAAAGTGGAAAGGGATGATGATGAAACGGAGGGGAGGGGTGTTCAATAAATAAGGAGATAGTGTGATTTTTGGATGGATATTTTTAAGGAGAATAACAACAGCCATACAGAATATCATATTCATAAAGCAGCAGAAAGTATTCTAAGAATGAAGTATTCTAAAAATGAAGTATTCTAAGAAACAAGCCAAAGTGAGAATGGGGAAAGGAGATTTTTATGAATAGAATGACTGCAAGTAGGGTTACAAAGAATAGGCAAGGGTGGGCTGGTATTTACTGGAGAAAAGGAACCAAGGTATTGGGGGAAAATAACTACAGAGGGAAAGGTAATGGGATGAGGCCAAGAAGATGTTTGGAAAGCAGGCTAAAGATTGCCTTCATTACCAGAAACTGATATGAGAATAGGCAAATAAAAAAGGGAAAGAAGAATCCTAAGTGAAAGAATTGCCCTTATACAGTTTTTTTTTTCGTTGAATCTAAAACAGAAGCTGCTGTTAAAAAAGGATAATTAGTAGGGAATATAATATATTGCACAATAGATATAAGAATCAATCATATGAGGTTAGAAAAGACTAGGGAGAGAGATCAGATACTCAATTTACAAAGGAACAATGGGAGGACATATGCATGGCTCTCAAGCATGCACCAAAGTGCAGAAGGTTTAGGATTTCTGTTTTGAGTTGTTGGTATAGGTATTTTATACCCTAAACAGACTTCAAAGAATTGTTCTCAGGTACGTGGCAGATATTAGAGGTGTGATGGGGAAGAATTAGGTACTGGGAACATATATTTTGGGAGTATAAAGAGTTGGCAGATTTTAAAAATTTCCTATGGAGAACTCTGTCAGAAATATTTGGTGAGAAAAATGGTGAAAATAAAGAAATTATTCTTTTGAGTTGGGACACAGGATCTGAATTGTCTAGATGTAGTAAGGCTTTATAAAATTTAATTCTCGTGGCTGCCAAAAAAAAAAAATTACTAGAAGGTGGAACTCAAAGTTTAAATTAACTGTATTTAAAGTACTGAATATAGAGATGAAACTGGGATCTTTAAAACAAGGGAAGGATCAAATTACATAGAAATAAATGAAAATTGTGGGAACAATTCATGCAGTATAAGGCTCTGGAGGAAGACAGAGATTTAAGGGAACCCAGGAATTGAGCAAGTTTTGTAATGTTGGACTGATGGGGTCTATATTACAACAATGAAAAGTCAGTTCAGCGAACGCCATTTTACATAGAAAATGTTGTTCAATGAACTGTTATAGTGAGATCACAGTACAGTGAGGATCAGAAAATTTGCCCTTTCTTCACTGCAGTGTGATCTCGGAGTTGGTATGTATAATTAGCGGGGGGGGGGGCACAGCTCCCCACAAGAGTGAGTTCAACGGAGGGCATTTTCTATGTAAAAGCCATTCGCTGAACTGAATTCCACGGTTGTAATATAGACCCGGACTATTGATAATTATAATAAAGAACATATGTGATATATAATGCATGTACCTGGAAACATGAGAATACTTTTTTGTTTTCTTTTATATTAATGCATGTTTGCATATATCGTAATGATAATGGTAACTTAATAAATGTATTAAAATGGTACATTTAGACATGAAGTGGTAGAATGAATTGCAGTCTTTATTATTAAATACACTGGACAGAGGTGATGTATAGGTGGATGTGTAAATTAAGTATAGTGTATTCCTTTCTCTTTGTTTGCTTTCATTGCTTACTTTGTTTTTTTTTTTTTTGTGTTTCTGATATGCTATTCCTTCAAATGGCTCTGTTTAGTGTTGTTCAGTAAAGATATTTTCTTGTAAAAAAATCAGGATTTTATTCTAATAGGAAAGATTAGAAATTATACTTAGGTTAACTTTACTATAAACAAGGGACAGTTATACTATATAACAAAAGAGCACACACGTACATTGTGACCTTATGCTCATGAAGTTTATAATCCATAAAAGGCTATCTATCCATCAAGTAATGACTTTTTCTTCATCACATAGATCCTGGACAAGGACTGATTTATTTATTTTTCAGGTTCCTTTAATATCTCATATAACCCAGAATATCTTCAGATTGCTCATTAATCTGTCTCAAAATAATCATATTACCAAACATTATAGCCACTCCAAGCTGGATACAAAATCCACAGCTACTCAAACAGAGATATCAAAGAATAAATGAATTTGTTAATTAACCTCTATTTAACATCAAGTCACAATAACAATATTCCATTTAATATTAGTTGGGCTGCATTTAAATGAACAGTTAGATACATTCTTATTAGCAAAACATCTAACATAAACATGTGCTAGGAAGAAAACATTCTATTTTGCAAAATTGTTTCTCACAACTTAGTCATGAGTTTTGATGTGAATTTGCTAGAGACAAGCTTAACCCTTTCATAAAAGTGTGATGAGAACTCATATCATTGTAGTATCAAATCATTCACCTTCCAAATACAAAATAGGCACAAGAAATGCCAAATAAGCAGCCATTCCTCAAAATATCTGGTTAATCTGATTAAGTCACAGCAGTTCAATTTATATTTCAGCAACTGAAATTTATTATTATTATTTATTTGACATTTATTAACCGGGTTAGTCCAGCTGAGCCTACATGCCTAAGGCCAATTTTCAGTGGAGATCCCAGGAGAAAAGCTCCAAAAAAAAATAAAATACATTCAAAAAAGAAAGTTACATAAATATGTAATTGTACAACTTGAGAGTAAAAAGAAAAATACAAAATAAAATGAGAGTTTTAACAGTAAATGAAAATACACATGTGAGGTGAAAAATTCATATTAGCATTTCAATTATAAAAAAGGAAACACAACTAGAATGGTTAGATAGCATTGTAGTGTTGCTATTTACATAGAGTATGATTAATGATAACTTGTTATACAACCACAAGAATTTCTTGCAGTTTTTGTGGTACATAGAAGGAAATCTATGTTTTTGGAGCCTACATATTTTTGAAGAGGTTATAGAAAAACTCTTGACTGCAGTCTATAATACCTAATTACTTAATTAGCAAGTTGTATGCAGACATCTCTACTAAGGAAATTCAATCAAAACACAATCTCAAAACATAAACTGGGTAAGCCACATGTTCAGATGGCTCTGCCAATACTTTCTATAAGAAATTTAAATATCACTCATCCCAACTCTTGTAAAATTATGCACGTCTATAGAAATAAATGGCTTACTTAAATATTAAATCAGTCAAAAACTATTGTTATTTTTAAGCTTACTCAGATTCCTTTCTAAGTAAAAGCGACAACCAGATTCCATTAAACATACAAATAGTGGAATATTTCAAGCATTTTACTAAAATATTTGATTTAGTAGTCGCTCAGGATGATTATATAATGTTAGAGATGGTTTTATATCATGATATAAACACTGGTAATCCACAGATATTCTGTGCAATGAATATAGTCTTTAACTGATTATGTTCTATTCCCCTTCGTACTCCTGAAGAAAATCTTTCTCAGCTTCATTCAATCCATAAATATTCTATATGACTCAATTGCCACTTTCACCATCATTAATGGCAGTCTATCATGTATTATAAAGTTTTCATTTGAAACCAGATAAGACTGTTCCTAATTACCCTAAGTTTTTATATTATCATTGCAGCTTTTTTTCTCAAATATTTTCCAGGAATCCAACATGATGGGACTAAAATTATATAATAAGCAAATTGATATCACCTCCATCACAAATGATAGTCTTTTTATATATTTTCAGAATCTATCAAAATATACTTCCCAGTTATTGACAATTGTCAATGATTACAATAGAGGATCCAGATACAAGAACTCCTATAGAGAACAAATTATGCTTCCCTTTAAGGATAATAGCAACAAAATGCACTCACCCCATGGTAAGCATATGTATTTCACTAAATTGGCTTAAATACCTACCTAGGAGTAAAATATAAACCTAATATCTATACTTTTGTACATACAAATTTTAAATCATCATTGAATAAAATTAAAACAAATGTAGAAATTTGGAGTGAACTTAAATTTAGTCTATGTGTTTGATCATACATAATTAAAATGGACATGTTCCACATGTATTTTATTTCTGCATTAACTCAATGTCACATATTTTGTCTGATCTTTTAAGAGCCACAAACATAAGTATCTCATGGTTTCTCTGAAACAATAGTAATTTGTGGATATGTATGAATAATTTAGCAGATATGAAACATGACAAGAGAGTTAAAATGCCAAACAAATCATGTTTTATACTGTTTTAGGAATAGTTATATTACTTAACATTTCGAGTCAGCACAACACAAACTTTAAAAGCACTCCTCGTTAGATAATAATCACAACATAAATAATTTATGTATTTCAGCTGCAACACTTCCTTTCATTGACAAAGTAACTTGGCTTTTCCTTAACCTTCACTCACACATAAAATTATTAATACTTGATATGCATATATTCTTAGAAACAACACACCTCTAAGACTTATGCATTTTCCCACACTGAAACATCTTCACTTATACCACATCATAGAAAGCAATAACATAAATTCTAATTGTAAAATAAGCAATTATGTGAGAAAATGCTGGTGTTATAAAACTGCTATTTGATAGCCAAGCCTGCCTAAGATAGCAGTTTCTAAACTTTCTATTTTTTTTCTAGTCTGATAATAACAATAAATATAGATTATTCTCATCATGGCTGAGCTACCTGGTAATGAAGCATTTCCTTTCATTTCTTTATATCTCATTTAAGGAATCAATGCCAAAAAGGAAATATAATGCAAAGTCTAATGTAAGTAATGCTAAGCATTGCACAGGCCAGCTTAGGAGGTGTAAGCAATGTGTAGGTCAGCTAACTCATTGTGCCCAGTGGTATACCCCTTTAAACAATGCCAACCTTAGGTAAGCAGGTTTGCCCATAGCTTAGCCTTTTCAAAATTGACCAACCATGGAAAAGTGCAGGAAATCAGCCATACTTAAACCCAAGAGGAGGGAATACATCTCATAACTGGTTGTAGCTTCCCTTTGCAGGCACTATGGCAGTAAAGGGGAGAAGGTGTGTGCTTTTGGGCACAGCACTGGTGCATCCACGAGTCCAAGGTCATGGCAGGACTCCTAGTTAAAGTCCATGATCAGAGATTGCTACAGGGCCAGTACCAGGGCTGCCAATATAAGGCGGAGGCCTGGTATCATCTTACCCATGACCTCACCAGTGTCACTGGCATACCCCGAACTGCTGAGCAGGTCAGGCACCACTATGCTGACCTGAAGCGGCATAAGTGGGAACTCTTAGAGGAGTGGCTCCAAGAGGCTAGAGCAGCAGATGATGTCCCAGTCGTGTGTAAGTATCACCCCAGTATGTGTGTAATAATTGCCAGCTCAGGTATATCATGGATAGGTATGGCTAAATATCCTCTTATGTCCCCCACAGCTGCAATGGAGTGGGCCACGAACCAGGAGGCCCACATCAGTCGCCTGGCGAGGTTGTGATGCAAGGCAGGTCAGTAATACTCATGCATTTACTGTCGTAGGAAATAAAACTAAAAGTAGAAGTAAATTCATTGTCTGTATAAGACCTGTATTCTTCAAGGCAAGTACTGCATACACTAGAGAATATGGCAGGAAGAGTCTCATATTGTTTGTATATCAATAAAAGTGTAATAGCCTGCCAAAACAGGTCTAACTGCTGGACTGCATGTATATATTCTGGTATCATATGGTAATGTAGAATTGCAATCATGTAATAGTACTGTTGTATTAAACACTGTTACCCACACCTTGCACCATAAATTGAATGTGTAGGAATGCCTGTATATGACAGGTGCAATCCCCAGAGGCCATTTACTACAACTGAGAGACACATAGACAGTAAATAGGAAAAATGCAGGCAACAAAAAATGAATAGCACATGCACCTGGGCTGTGAACTGTTGTTTTTTTAGCACACACAGCCACGGTTCAAATCCTGCCAGTGGTAGTATTCTGCATACAGTATCATTCCCCACAACTGTACAGATATGTCCAGAATGTCTATTTAAGTGGCCCATATCTGTTTCCTATCAACCTGTCTCCCTGGGAAATCAGTGGGATGATCCCAGACATCTAGGCAGCAAACAGGAAATACAACTGATTGACACATATCTATGAGAACAAAGCTGGCACACTAGCAACTCCCCAATACCTTATGTGACTAAGAAACCATGTATGTCCCATTTACACCCCAACTTGTCAAGCTGTGGTCAGAGTGTGTACAGTAAAAGAGTGAGATGTATGTGCATAATAGTAATGTGGAATCTGGTACTGTGTGTGGGAACATTCAGGTAGTGCTAGTAAACATTCCTCCCACAGGTCTGTCAGATACCAACACTGTGCCCAGAAATACAAGAATGATATGCAGTTGCTCTGAATAATGAGGTATTACACATCACTGTCACCCACACTGTCCAACAACATATAACTGTCTAGGAAATCTGTATATGAGTGTTGTAATACAAGGTCAGAATGCCAAAGCACAGGGGATTAATAAGACAGAAAGCAGATAGGAGATACACAGCAACATCTATATAGTAGACACAACTGTGATGGACAGGGTTTAAGTTGTAGCAGACACAGCCATGGTCTGAATCCTGGGAGTGGAATTAGGCTGCATACAGATTCATTCCCTACAACTGTACAGATGAGGCTAGAATGTCCATTATATGTGCCCATATCTGGTGCCTGTCCCCAAGTCCTCTTGGTAAGTCTGTGGGATGATCCCAGATGCTTAGCCAGCAAACAGGGAATACAAGTGATTGTCAAACATCATGAGAACACACCTGTCACTGTAGCAACCCCCAAAACTGTTAGGAGACTAATATTTCAAGTATGTCCTATCTACACTCCCATGTTGTCAAGCTGTGACCAGAGTGTGTACAGTAACAGAGTGAGATGTATGTGCATAATATTAATGTGTAATCCAGAACTTTGTGTGGCAACAGTCAGGTAGTGCTAACAAACATTGCTCCCAGAGGTACTTTGGATATGAACACTGTGCTGGGAAATACAGACCATTATAACCTAAAACTGGTACTGTTCACTCTGGTTTTGTAGGGAATTGTGAGTGTTGCATTTTCTCTGAATAATAAAGTATCACTAGTCACTGTCACCCACACTGTGCTACATAATATAACTGTGTAGGAAAGCATGTATGTGTGTGTGTCAGGTCACTAAAGGTTGAAGAGGGCAATATTCTAGATATGTCCCAGCACACCAGCATGTGGTCAACACATGGCCAGAGTCTGTGCAGAAAGAGTTGGATAGTGATGTGCAAAACATCAACCTGGAATCTGAAAGTATGTGTAGAAACAGTTAGTGTTAACAAACATTACCTCCACAGGTATACCAGGTAAGAGATGTATACTGCAGGTAAAACTGGTTCATGTGTAAAGATAACAACAGCCATATTGCTGTCCAAACTAAGGCTATAAGGTAGTGTAGTAAGACTTGTAAGCAAGGGCGCCCGCAGGCAGGTGCAAGGGGGTGCACTTGCACCCCCCTGGAATCAGCTGACTAGATAATGTCAAAAGGTTCTTCTTTAAGAAGAAAGAAGTCTGTGCTAACAGTCCAGTCGCGGGCGTGCTGACGTCATCGCTCTCACTCATATCTAGAAGTTTGTGAGCGGGAACTCACACGGATGGGTTTGCAAGCGGGATCTGAAACGAACGGAAGATGGGACCTGAAACAAACGGAAGATGGGACCTGAAACAAACGGAAGATGGGACCTGAAACGGACTAGCAAGCGGGAGTAAACGGACGGAAGATGGGACACTTTCAGAGGTAGGTGTGTGGGACCTGAAACGGACAGAAGATGGGACACTTTCAGAGGGGTGTGTGTGTGTGTGTGTGTGTAAAATGCCCCAGGTGTACATGGTGGTGGGTAGAGAATAAGGCTTGAACCCTGTACTTTGGGCCCAAGTGGCAAGAGCCTGAATTCCCTACCCACCACCATTTGTAAAAATGTTGCAGGATTTTCCCTCATACTTTTTCTGTTCCTCATAAAATCTGTGGTTTCTGCATTTGTGTCCTTGTTGCCTGACAGCTACATGTTCTCTGGTTTTATTCTTGGCTGTCTGGAGTGTTTCTCTCCGGGCCTCTGCTAAAAATTAGCTTTTTTTTTTCAAAGTCAGACTTTCCTGGTTAACAAATGTTAAAAAGAATGGACACACTTCAATATCAGACTTCATATTTTTCAGAAAGTGCATGGTAACAAAAGCTTTTATTCTAGCAATTTTCTAAGTGTACAAGATGGATATTTGAAATGTATCCCTGTGTTTGGGACTGTATTCCCCCCATTATTGGCTTTGTGCTAGGGTTGAGAGTTATGGTAAGAACTGAATTCACTGAATATGTTTGGGGGCTGTATTCACCCAGTATTGGCTTTGTTTAGGTAGTGTTTGGGACTGTATTCCCCCCATTATTGGCTTCATCCAGGTTTTGTGCTAGGGTTGAGAGTTATGGTAAGAACTGAATTCACTGAATATGTTTGGGGGCTGTATTCACCCAGTATTGGCTTTGTTCAGGTATTTATTGGCTTCATCCAGGTTTTTGCTAATGTTGAGAGCTATGGTAAGAACTGATTTCACTGAATATGTTTGGGGCTATATTCTCCCATTACTGGCTTTGCCGGGTGTTTTGCTAAGAGGTTGAGAGCTATGGTGAGAACTGAATTCACTGAATGTTTGGTGGTTGTAGTCACCCATTATTGGCTTTGTTCAGGTATTTTGTGCTAAGAGGTTGACAGCTGTGCTATGGTGAGAACTGAATTCACTAAATGGTAGCTATTTAAGTTTCAGTCTTCCTCTTTCACAAAACAGTTGATTTGGTGTAGTGGTTTGTTGCTCTGACTGTTTTGCATGGGGTCCCCTGGGTTCAAGACGTGGCAGTGAAATGTATGGTGGTAACACAGCATTTTATTCTAGCAACTTTCAAACGTTATACAAGCAATGTTTAAAATGTGTCCCTGGTTTTTGGCCTTTTCCCCAATAAATTTTGGCTTTTTCCAGATTTCTTGTGCTGAAAAGTACAGAGATACAGCTGAGTGTCGAGTAGATTTTACAAGGAGCTGAGAGCTGCAGGGGAGCAAAAGTTTAGTGCTGCTTATGTTTAGTCTGTTTGCATTGTTAATAGCACAACAGATAGTGTACTTGCTTTAGATGCTGAAGGCTGTGGGTTCTACTCCCACAGTAGGTAAATGCATTGCTGATGCTGTATTGTGTTGTAAAGGGGTGGATGATGCAGTCTTTTGGAAAAGATACCTAGTAACTATGAACCTGTTAACAGTTTGCTATCCATTCCCTATTATTACTAGCTTTTCATTTTTATTGCATGCAACAAAAGAAATTTATTCTTCAGGGGTAACAGGCACTTTATTTGTAGATAAAACAATGAAAAAAAAAGTGTTTGCTAGCAGCAACCTTTTTATTAGTAAAAATTTTTTTAAATGTGGAGTTTACTACTTCAGAGATTGTGTATATTTTTACTGATACTGGTGGACTTGAGTAGACTTTTATGATGGAAATGTTCTGAATTGGGCAGTTTTGTCATTGGTGGATGCTTTTGTTTCATTGTTTACTGGAAAAATGTTCAAAACAATAAATTTGAAATGCCCTCTAACAACTGTACTGTATTGTACAAGGAATATAATGTAATACAGTCAGGAAGGTGTATCAAAGAGCATGTGTATGTTATGTTCGAGGGCCTATGATTTTGAAGACAGCCCAGAGTTAATATTTGCCATTGGCAAAATGTATTTTCTCTGAAAGTGGGTTTCAGTGCTGTTTCAATGAATGTGAGTTTCAAGGGCAGAGAAGTTTTAATGTTAGTCTATTTTCATTGTGAGACTGCATTGCTTTAACAGATATGTATTAGGGTTTGTGTTGTAAAATGCAAAATAAAACTTTCAAATGAAATCCTAAATCATAAGTAAAGCAGTATGCACATTAGTGTTTATGATAAATGGGGCAAAATAACCAAGGAATGGGACATTGGAATGGCTGCAGGGAGGCAGCTCCATGTGACGATGATTTTGTGAGGGGGTAGCAAACTCAGACAGCCCGGTTGAACTATACCTCTCAGTTGTCCATATCTTTGCAGAATTAATAGATATTTGCTGCTTATTTTTGGTTTGTTCCTCAAATTTGTGGTTTTCTAGCAAATCATTTAGGAATGAAGCCATTAAATAACAGACATTGAGTTTCAGATGTCATAACCTTCAGAAAAATGCATGCTAATGCAAGACTGCCTTTAAGTTTATACAAGAGCAATTTTTAGTAGTGTTTGTATGTTCCCAATCTATTTGGCCTTGTTCAGATTTCCTGCATTAAGAGGTTGAGAGAGCGTGCAAATCACTTTGTAGATTAGGAATATCCAAACATCTCAATTGTCCCCAATTCTGGCTCAAAATGTTGCTCTCCCTAACAATCCCTCCTCCAAAATGGCAATTTTGGAAGAAAATGTGGAGGGTTTACAATTATATATAACTGTAATGATCAGTTATAGATTACCTTTATTTCAGAAATGCATGTGGATGCTCTTATTTTGTTAGCTGCTTCAAGTTAACTGTTAATATTAAAAGGTGTCCCTTTTTGACAGGTATTTTGCATCACATTTTGGTCCGTTTTCATAAAATTGTGGTTTTCTGGCAAATTAGTGGCAAGTCATTAAAGACTGAAGTTAGAAAATAATGGCAGACATTTGAGTTTCAGATTTTATACCCTTCAGAAAATTTGTACTAATGCAAGATCTACCTGTTCTAGTTAAGTTAATAAGAGCAATATTTAAAATTGGCCTTATTTTTGGGCTTGTCACTTCTAGTTCTATGTATGGCTTTGTCCAGATTTCTTGCTCTGAAGTTGAGAGGTATGAGTGTCAGATCCATCACTGTCAGCCAGAGACATTTCAAATTGTGACATACTTATTGCACCCACCCTCCATTGTAGTGGCTCTGGATGTGTCCATGGAAGGCAAGGAGCAGTTATGCAGTGTAAGTGTGCAGACTATTCCCCCATTCAAAGTAGATCACAAATCGACCGTGGCTTTTCATCTGTCTTTGATTTTGCAAAATGTTCTGGTTTTCTATCAGATTTTTGTACTGTTGATTTATGCTTCTTATTCAGGAACTGTATGCTGTCACAGTGCCCTGTTGCTCTGTTTAAGTAGCCATGGTTTAATGAACATCAGGCAAGCTTGTCGGAGATTGTAAGATGCAAGCAAGCTTTAGTAAGCTTGTCGGACATTGTAAGATGCAAGTAAGCATTAGTAAGCATATTGTTAAAGAATTACCAGTATTGAAAGCCTTTTCGTTGTTGCCATGCAGAGAATATTTACATGACTAGATAATGTATAAGCCTTTGGTATTGAAATGCATATGACAGTATTTTATTTATTTATTTTATTTGAAGTTGGTTTGCCAGGATAGTCCATTGGGCCAAATGAACCCGTTTTCAATGGAGTCCTGGGGAGAAAAGCTCCAAAACTAAGTAGGTTATTAATAGATATACAAATTATACAATTACACAGAAGTTAATCATACAAGAAATAACAATTTGCAAATAATACAACAAAAACTAGTGAGTACAATCTAGTGATGAAATTAATAGGTAATACAGACTAAAGGGAAATTTAGCACAAAAGCACTGAGAAATAACAACATATTTGGAAGCATTTCATGACAATACTGAGGAATAATAACATATTAGGAAGCAATGCACAAAAGTACTGAGAAGTAATAACGTATTAGGGAAGCAATACTTAGGAAGTGTGGCCTAGTATATTCTTTCCGATTATTGTAGGAATAATAATATGTATGAGTTAGGGTGGGTAATTGGGAAAGTTGCAGGAGGAAACAGAGGAAGAAGGAAGATGGAGTTTGCAAGTGTTAGTTATGTGGGGTGGGAGCAAGAGCATTCCCACTGGGATACTAGATGTGAGTGAAGAGATCTTTTAAATATAAAATGGTTGGGGGTGGTGCGAATGGAAGGTGGTAGGGAGTTCCAAAGGCGTGCAAGGCCATAAGACAGAAGATTTTTGCCTGGGGGACGAGTTGGTTTATATACTTCTAATAGATTTTGATTGTTGGACCTTAATACTCTAGCAGGAAGGTGCATTTTAAAGGCTGATGAAAGGGAGGGACAAAGGGGGTTGAAAATGAGCTTATGTGCAAGATTTAGTTGAGTATATGTGAGATAACTGGGTAGCTCTAGCCATTGTAGTTTTGGAGAGAGGAACAGTGGTGGGTGGAGGACTTGTGGCTGGTAGCGAACTTGGCAATTTTGTCGTAGCAAGAGGAAAGTTGTGTTTTTAGAGAGGTCTGTAGATTAGTTAGGAGTGGAGCTCCATAGAGAAGGAGGGATAAGAAATGAGGTAGAGGGTGATTTTGGTAGCAGGTGTAAGGTAATGATTTTGTCGGTAAAGCATACCTAGTTTTGATGGGTTTTCTTGATATTTAACTGTAGGTGGGAGTTAAATTTGAGCTGGTTATCAATTTGGACCCCAAGTAACTTTCTCGGACACCAGTTCCAGGGGTAGATTATTTTGACTAGAGATGTGGAATGTGTTTATATTGAAAGAAGTTGCCTTAGAGGGGTGAATAACATTAATTTGGTTTTAGAGGCATTGAGTGCTAGGTGATTCCTTTTCATCCATTGCTCAGTTGTTGTAAAAGCATCTTGAGTCAGTTTTAGGAGTGAGGGATAGAGGTGGCAGCAGATAATAGCAGAATCATCGGCATATTGGATGATGTCTGAGAATGGGATAGAGTTGGAAATCATTTATAAATATATTGAAGAGAAGGGACCCAGTATAGAGCCCTGGGGTACCCCAGTAGGAGTATTTAGAAATGAGGACGTGGCCTTTTCCATTTGACTGCTTGAGATCTGTTAGATAAGTAGCTGGAGAACCAGTTCAAGGAGGAGGGAGATAGGTTAAGTTTAGAAAGTTTAGTTAGTAGCAGGCTGTGAGAGTGTCAAAGGCCTTAGAGAGGTCGAGTAGTAGGGTAGAAACAATTTGGCCAGAGTCACGGGCTTTATTTACAGTTTCAAGGAAGGAGAGGAGGGCGGTCATAGTGCTATGATGTGGTCTGAGTCCATGTGTGGGAGTTAGTAGGTGATTATCTAAGAGATGTGGAAGGAGTTGTAGTTGGATACACTTTTCTAGGAGTTTAGAGATGGGGCAGAATAGCGATGGGAAATTAGTAACATTGTTGTTGTTGCCACCTTTATGTAGAGGTATGATAAAGGCCCTTTTCCAGACTTGGGGTACTATACATTCTTGGATAGAGCGGTTGATTAAAATGCTAATAGGGTAGCGATTGCTTCAGCAGCCTTGCTAAGAAAGTAAGAAGGGATGTTATCAGGAGCATTGGTGCATGGCTTCAGTTTCATAAGGAGTTTCTTTATAGTAGAAGTGGGTATAGGTTTAAATGAGAAAAAAGGAGTGTGAAGAGGGAAAATTAGGGGCAGATGAAGCTGATGAAGTAGTAGGAGTAGAAGATGTGGAGAGATGGGAGTTAGCAGATGGGAATGAGGAAGTAGTAGCAGAGTAGGGTAGAGATGGCTGGGGATGGTAAGGGAGTTTTGGAGAATGTAGTGGTGTTAAAGAAAGATGACGTTAATTTGGAAATGGATTCAATGAAAAGAGTTAAATTGGGTAGCCAAGTCTTGGTCAGGAGCGTTTGGGTCTGGGGTAGGGGTATCTGGTTTGCTGGGGTTAAGTAGAGTAGAGATACCTTTCCAAAATTTCTGAGGGTTTGATTTTATTATTGTTTTGAAGTGTGGAAAAGTAGTTTTGTCGGTCGAAGATTATGAGCTTTTTTACCTTATTTCGAAGTATTTTATATTCATTGTAATAAAAGGACAGGATTACAGTATTTTCAGAAGCTCATTACATTTTATTGGAGACCAGTGTCTTATAGCAGTGTCTGTGTGTTAGTACACTTGTAGTTGGGTGGCTTTAATGGTATATGGTAAATAAGCATTGCTACCTTACTTAAAAGCCAAGCCCTGCAACAACTAGCTCCACACTGAAGTCAAAACACAATAGCTCTGGTGGGTAAATGTACTCTGTAGTAATCAAAAAAGGCAAATGTTTAAAATAACTACAGCTTATGTGCAAACACAATAGGTAGTGATGAAACAATGCTCTGCTAAAATGCTTTAATGCTCCACATTGCTGAGCTGCAGATCAGTTATCACTGGCTACCAGGATTTCACCCACTTCAGCTCAAGCACGGTGCCGTTCAGTGCAACCTTCCCAGAACTAATTCAAGTATGACCAGAATTATTTGGTGTGTGTATAAGAGGGAGGTAGCATACCCTCAGCTGTCCAGATTTTTGCCCCATATTCCTCCTAAAAGGATTGAAGTTGCTAAATAATGAGACATTTCAGTTTTAGATGTCATGTCATTTAGAAAAATGCATACTAACACAAATCCTGTTACTCTTGCAATTTTCTAAGTTTCTGAGAGCCATATTTATAATCTGTCCCTATTTACTTTAGGCTTTGTCCAGATTTCTTGCACTAAGGTTGAGGCCTTGAGGGGTGTGGTATGTTTGTGAGAGAGAAAGTGAAATGCCCAAGTTAGAGTTAGCAGGTGGAATTTTCAAGTGCATTTTCAAGGAACTGTGAGTTTTAAGGAAGCTAAGTTCACTGCTGCTCATGCCAAGTCTATTTACAATGTGCAACTGTTTTGTTTAGCAAATGGTATCTCTATTGTGGTATAAAGTTTTAAAGCTATGTTAGTAGCACCACAAGTAGAATACTTGCATCTTAATGTAAAGGCTTGAGGTTCTATTCCTACAGCATATACATTTGTATGCTGCAGTCCTCAGGATGTCCTCCTTTGGATGAGATGCCTAATAACTATGAACCTGTTTTCAGCTTGTCATCCATTTTCTATTGCAATATACCAGCTTACCATTTTTTTAATTTAACATAGGCAATTTATTCTTTGACAGCAGCAGGCACTGAATTTGTAGATGAAACACTGAAATATACAGTTGTTTTCTAGCAACAACATCTTCATTAGTTTCAGATATCTTTAATGTGGAATTATTCAGATTACTTTTACTTCAGCAGAGACATTCAAACAAGTGTTGCTGTATAATACAAGGGATATAATTCAATTATATATTATAATTAATACAATCAGGTAAATCAAATAACTTTTGCATGGCCCTAACGGTGTGCAAGGAGCCTATTGCTTGAAAACAGTTCAAGGTAAATAACCTGCCACTGGCCAGATGCATTTTCTTTGAATGTGGGTTTCAATGCTGTTTCATTGAATGTGAGTTTCAAAAGTAGAGAAGCTTTAATGCCAAGTCTGTTTTCATTGTAAGACTATTGGTTTGTTTAGGATTAGTAAATGTCTCAGTGTTTGGGCTATAATGTTTGAAATAAAAGTTGTAAATTAAATCCAACTGCCTGTAATCATTGTAGAACTAAAGCATAAAACAGTATGCACACAGATTTGAACAGTGTCTACAGTAAATGGGGAGAAATAGCCAAGTAATGGGACACTGGAATGGGGGGGCCTTGGGGTGGGTGGATTTGGGCGGGGCTGTGTTGGCAGGGGGCGGGGTGAGCTATGTGGGTGGGGCTCTGGGTTTGCACCCCCCTGCAAAAAATCCTGCGGGCTCCCTTGCTTGTAAGGTACAGATAACAGCACTGTCTGAGAAAGTAATGTGGACTACAGGAATATACTAGTTGTTAATTGACATCCCCCCCACCATATCTCCAACAATAATCAACATACCCACCCAAACTGGTATGTAATGACTCTGATAATGTCCAATTGCTTGATAAATATTTAAATGGTCCCCGTGCATGTGCTATATTGAATTATTCCAACATTGGTGGCATGGTGCCATCAATGTACCTGCATGCTGTTCTTATTACCACTGTGGTCCCATATATGCATGTGTTCTGTTTGCTATGCAACTGTTCCGTATCTGGTGTCTGGGTTAATGGGAATATCTATGCATGCTCTTATACCTAACCTGGAATGTGTTGACTAATACTAACCCACATATGATGATGAAATCTAAACACTATAGCAAGCTTCGGAAAGCCGGTCCCAGTGGACCCAACTGTCCCACCTCAGCTGGCCGTGTCACCGGGCACCAGCATGTCTGGGGCCCAACCCCAGATCTCCCTGTCCATTGGTCCTGCACCACCTTCAGGTGGAACTGCCTCAGGGGCTGTGGACAGGCACCTGTCCCCCATTGCCAGATCAGGGTTGTGGTGCGTAGAGAGATTGACCAGCAGGTTGGTGATCTTTTATGCCAGCTCGAGGGCCGTGTGTTTCAAATAGAGTAAGCCTGGCTCTGTGACTCAGCCTCCAGCACAGCCACCTTCGGGGCTGTAAAGTTGCAGTGGTGACTGCCCATGGGTAGGGACCTCAGTCCCACTGTTACCACTAGGGGGCTTGTGGGCTTCCGATATACCAACACCCCTCCCCATCGAGGTGTTTACCCCCACATGTGTCATATACTGCCCCTGTATGTGTCTTGTTTGTCTTGTCTGTTAGCCTACCCAGCCTACCTCCCTAAATATACCTACTACCCCTTCCCAACATCCCACTTTCACCTGAAAAAAAAGGGCACTCTGTTCCCACAAAAAAATCTCGCCCCATACATAGCTGTCTATTTCGCACACATGTTTACTGGACATATGTAATCCAGTCTAATTGGCATCACAACTTATTATTGTTGTCTTCACCCCTTTCGCAGGGGTTTGAGTGTCCAAATTTACCTCCCAATTCAGTGTATATGCACAGCTGTTACTGTAGAAGAAATGGGCAACTGTGGACCTTCCCTACACCCTTCCTGCACATCCCTGGCTATTTTCCCCACTGTCTTTCCCTCTTTGTGCTCCTTTTTTCACCACTTTTCTATCAACCCCCTTTTCTTTAATTTTAAATAAATTAGTGCAGGGCTAAGTGGAAGTAAGCACTTTTAAGCAGCAGTAAGCAGGTTTAAGCCTGTTTGCATGGGGGTAAGCAATGCCTACACAGGTTAAGCAATAATTCAGAAGTTAACAGAGTATAAGAAACTGTAACCAGAAGTTAGCAGTGCTTACCTCCACACAAACCCGAGCAAACCTGTTTACAACTGCTTTAAAGTGCCTTAATCATTCTGTATCCAATGGCCCATGTTCTGCCCAGAAACAAAACAAACAGCCTCTGCAAGGCTCAAACCCAGGACCCTGCACACCATAGACAAAGTTATTTACCACTAAGCCATGCCAAATACACATAACTCTGTTGTTTTCAAAAACATATCATTCAGCCCAGTAATTAAACAGTTCAGAGAATTTATTCCAACATTTAGATGCATGTGTGTGTGCAAATATATTAATATCTAAACAGATGGAGTGGTTTCAGCCCAGAAATTAGCAGTTTATTGGCCATTTTGGGCTAATTTCTATATTTTTCTTTTCCCTACTATAAAAACTGCATTTGCCCGGTTTTCCGCACTGGGCAGTGCCATTTAGCTAGAGTATAACTATTCCCAGTTCCACAAAGTCTCCTCTTCAATTTTTCCCTTGGAACTAGACAAACTTTTAACTTGAGCACTCAAGCCATTCATTTCTCAGCCCGGCACTTGCTCAAAACTCATAGCAAACTCTTATAAACCCAAGCACTAGACCCCACTATACTGTACAGAAGGACAAAGCTCTCTATTCGACCTTACCAGCTATTCAATAAAACAGTTCACTGTACCTATCCAGGCATGATCAAAGGGTAGTTTCAGGTGTACTCTCCAGTCCAACTGGTGAATCTGGGCAATTTGAGGCAATGTTACAACTGCCTCATGTACACAGACAACCCTCTCCTCCTACCACCAAACACTAATACATGCAAGAGATGCAATTATACAGCCAAACTGGAGGCTAAGCTCTCTCAACCCAAGACTGGATCAGACAGTAAAGAGGAGAAGGGAAATACTGGCATCACACCAGCAGTCTTACATAGACCCATTAAACCAGCACCAGCAAAAAACACACATGAATACAGTGGCTCTAAATAAAAATCTGAAAAGGCAACAGAGACCTCCAAAGCAGACATCAAGGCATCCTCCGCCCCCAAACACAAACCATGAAATATATACTTCACAAAACCAGTGTGCCACACAATCACAGCCCTTAAGGCAAAATAACACACCCAATATACTAGTAATAGGTGACTCTATAGTCAGGCACACTGACGTCCCACTCACTAGGCTGAATAAGGAGAAGGTTACTGTTAGCTGCCTGTTGGGTGCCAGGATACATCACATAACACAAGCACTCAGGTCACTCCAGAACAAGTACAAATATGACTCTGTCATTGTCCATGTTGGTGTGAATGACCTGAGCTGTACCCCCCTGGACTACATGAAAATAGACATGGAAGAGCTCTCTGATCATGTAGCCCAGGTTGGTAAGACCCTGACCCTGAGTAGCATCCTGCCCTCACCAAGACTGATACAATGGTATAAAGAAAAAATTTTCAATTTCAACAATTGGCTAAGTTTCTGGTGTCATTGAAAGGGGATCCAGTGTCTGTCCGCCTGGGATGACATGCTCGACAAGCCATGCTGCTTTGCTAGAGACAGCTTTCACCTTTCACCTTTAGGCTTTCGAATACTGGCCAAAGCTCTTGCCACCTTCATAGTGCCTTTTTTAGGCAAGGCTCAAAAGACAAACCCACCACCATAAATAGCACAAGTAACAAAAATCTGAGGGTAATGCTACTCAATGGCAGAAGTTTAAACCTCAAAATGCATGCACTTGAGGCACTCCTTAGTATGGAGAAAACTGATATATGTGCAGTAACAGAAACCTGGCTTAAGGCTCTAGAGAGCATACCAACACTACCAGGCTACAACTCATACCATACATTTTGGCTACAGAACCCAGACCAAAATACAAAAGGCGGGGGAGCACCCATATTCATCAAGGATACCCACACCTCCAGGTTAGTGGCACAGCACTATGCTTCAGAGATCATCCACATGCAACTAACAATGATCAAAACTGCAATTCAAATTGTAGCTTGCTACAGAACACCCACCATGTTCCAGGACCCCCATTCTGCATTTCTGGAAACACTAGGAAACATAAAGGTCCTACCAAACAGCCTAATAGTGGGTGATTTCAACTACCCAAACATTAACTGGGAGAACTACTCAAGTACTAACTCCCTTGCCCAACATTTTCTAGAATTTATAAACTCAAATGCCCTGGATCAACTGGTCAACACTCCCACCAGAGGTGACAACATATTAGACCTGGTCATCACCAACATGTGTGACCGGTGTTCCACACCAGAGATCAACCCCTCGCTGGTTAGATCTGACCATAAACAAATCACTTTGGATAGCCACATTCCGCCCACACCCCTGGACAAGGAAACCACAGAGAAAAACTTTTCAAAAGCAAACTTCACATTACTTAAGACTGAGGTGGAAAGTTTCAAAGCCCCCATGCTGAAGGATAACGCTGTCCAAGCTGCAAAATCCTTTACTAATGCATTCTATGGGCACCTAGAAGAATGCATGGATCCTGCTATCCCAAGCAAAACCAAGACTCACTCCTCCAAGAAAAGGAAACCAGTCTGGTGGACCCCTGCCTTAAACAAGCTATACAATAGAAGGAGGAAACTAGTACAGAAAAGAGTAAAATCTCAAGAAGGGAAGACATCCCTGATCAGTATCAGCAAGAAAGTATGATCCCTCAAAAAATTGTCCAAGGCGAGCTTCAAAAGAAAAATTGCCAAGGACTCCAAAGATAACCACAAGGTATTCTTTAGCTATGTCAAGAATCTAAGTGGCAATGCTCATATCTGCTCAGAGTTAATGCAGAATGGCACAAAATACACTGAACCAAATGATATTGCCAACATACTGGCAGACAGGTTCAGTGCAAACCTCACCCCTCTCTCACCCCCAAAAGGGCCCATAACCAATCCAGAAGAATGTAGAGCCCCTAAAATTACAGGCACTCAGGTTAAAACAGTCCAAAGCAAAAAACACTGCATCAGTGGGACTGGATGGTATCCCAGGCTGCGTCCTACATGAGCGCAAAGATGAACTAACCCCTCACCTAAACACACTGTTCAAACTCAGCCTCTCCACAGGCTACATACCCATAGAGTGATGCACAGCAATGGTTATTCCACTCCACAAAGGTGGATCCACAACAGACCACAGGAACTATCACCCTATAAGCCTGACTAGCTTGGTCTGCAAGGCGATGGAGCACATCATCATGGGACTCATTAACAGAGACATTGAGAACCTCCAAACACTAGACCCTCTGCAGTTCGGCTTTGTTAAGGGCAGATCATGCCTCCTAAACCTGGTGGACTTCTTTGAAACAGTTAGCAAGGCTATAGATGAGGGAAAGGTGGTACACACAGCATACCTAGACCTCGCAAAGGCCTTCAACACCATTCCCCATTTTGGTATTATAGACAAGCTCACCAGCCTGAACACAAATCCCTATGTTACAAGATGGGTTGCCAATTGGCTCATGGGCAGAACCCACATGGTGAGAGTTGTGGGAGCTAGGTCTGACTCTAAACTGGTTACAAGCGGCATTCCCCAGGGCTCAGTCCTAGGACCCCTCCTGTTTGGCATATACATCTCAGAGATACAGGCAAGCACAGGAGGACTATGGCTGACCAAGTTCACAGATGGCTGCAAACTAGGGGCTATAATTGACTTTCTGGCTGACACAGACATCCTCCAAAAAGGTCTCACTGAGATGGATACCTGGTGTCAAAATCATGGCCTCAAGCTAAATGCCAAAAAGTGCATAGTCATCCCCTTTGGAAAAAACAAAGTACACGCAAACTACCACATAGGTGGTAGCCCCATAAATACAGAAAATGTAATAAGGGATCTGGGGACCCAAGTAGATAGTAATCTCTCCTTTGATAACCATATTGCCAAAGTGGTTAGAAAATCCTTCTACCTGGCCCACCTAATCACAAAAGGGTTTGCATCCAGATCAAAAGAGGTCATTGGGCCCGTCTACTCATCACTCATCAGACCCATCATAGAGTACAATGCCCCATTTGGGATGTAACTTACAACACACCTGCAACAGCTGGAAAGACCACAGAAGTACCTCACCAAGAGGATCACTGGTCTCAAACAGATGCCCTATGCAGCTTGACTGAAGAAACTCCAGCTGTACTCGGTTGCATGCCGCCTACTCAGAGGTGATCTCTGCCTGACTTACAAGGCCATGTCCAACCCAGAATTGATGGACATGCTCCACCTAAAGAAAACCTTATCCCCTCGAGCCACATGCTCTAGTGATCTAAACCTTACCACAACAATAAATAGGACGTGCTGTAGGGATAGATTCCTATCCCAGAGACTTCCCATGCTTTAGAACAAGATTCCAATCTACATTAGACAGAGCTCCTTGCTAACACTCTTCAAGAGAACCTTGAAGAGTGGATGGGAAAGAGAAAGTTTACCCTGAGGATCACTATAGTGGCTCTGCTGGACAAATGCACAGGGAACTAATATAAGGGGGTGGCGAAAGCCAACACATTCTGGCTAGGCTTATAAATGCCTTTGGGCAGATAGCCTAGTACCTACCTATGAACCTATGAAACTATATATATATTATATATATATATATATATATATATATATATATATATAAATATATACATATATAGACATATATATGAACATATATACATGCAAATGACTACATCAACCAATATATATGTCTACACCTACATGTCTACATATACACAGCAAGTTACATATATGTAAGCAGATATATATCTATGTAGGTATATATGGACATAGTTATAGATATGTAAGCAGTTATATATATATATTTATATATATCTATATAGGTATATATGGACATACATGTGTAGATAACAATGGGAGATTAACAAAAACGTATATGTCCACATGCACCGTTAATGGGGTTGAGAGGCCCCAAACAATCTTGTCTTGTACGAATAGGTATACCCCCAGCCAAACACGTCCATCCTGCAATATACTACCAAGTGTTGCAGATCCCATAAACAGGCCCTGACACTACATGGGCACAAGATGTCAACAGTACTACATCCCACAGGTATGATGTCATGCTGGTATTGGTAACATATCATGCAGTACAGTCTGGCTCCCATAGGAAATATAAAATATGGAAGCTATCAACATCCCCAGGATACATATACACAGACACATATATGTAGATGCATATATATGTGTGTGTATATATATATATATATATATATATATATATATATATATATACACACACACACACACACACACACACACACACATGTGACGTACCAGATACATGCACAGATATGTACAGTAAGATGCATATGTAGAAGGTGCACACAATATGGAACAGCCACTATGTCTACAGTTAACACCTTAACAACTGGACACTGTATGAGCCACCCATACAAATGACAATCGTTGCCTGCAACATATACCCACAGAGAGGTCATAGGATTAAAACACCACACAGAGGTTTGCAGAAATGGAAAACCTTTATTTTTGTACTATTACAGTTTTATATGCCATGTCATATAGCTGTTCAGTCACTTTCATCCATATAAACAGAGTAATGCAACTGTGAAACAGTTATACTAATACAGTAGTCTGGAAAGGTTCACAACTGTTGCTGTACAGGCCAAGCCCTTCAAATTGTACAATAGTAAGGACAGACTAGCCCACAGGATACCAAACAATCAACAGTAAGTAATGCAGGGGTATAGTTCTGCAGCCTCTATCTACACTCTGTAAACAATCAGTAGGTGGTAAAGACTTCAGTTGACCAAATGGGATGTAACTGTTACATAACAAGGCATAACTGACACCATCACAAGCACACTGACAAACAGAACAGTATGTATGGCCAGAGACAGTATGCCTGCATTAACACAATTTATGTAAGTAAAGTAAATATAGGTGAATTGTATGGTACTGTACATCCAGATACCTTAAGGCAGCTCACCCGATACCCCCTCATTTTGTAACAGCTTAGGTTATTCATGGTGCATCCCCCTTGACTCAGTAATACAGGGCCATATACCACTGTTACATACACTGTGCTCTGGAGTGCATAAGGGCACACATGTATTGTGTAGTTGAAGCCCACACATATATGGCCCCAGCCCCATTGTATGCATGGGGGATACAACAGCAGTGGACTGATGGCAGGAATGGCAGTATGATATACTCACAGCCCACTACAGAACAACCCCTGACAGCATGTCATATGTGCAAAGCTTGGTATGTAGATGGAGGTCAGAGCCTGGAACACAGGCCCATATGTGGAAAACTGTTGCCATACACTAAGCAAGTTGCTGGTGTTACAGGATAGTCTGTAACATACCCTTCGTCAGGAATTTGAGGTTAGAAACACAAATGGATGTAGCCATGTACTGATAGCACTCAACACACACACTGACAGTGAAATATCTGACACAGGACCTGTGTGGTGGACAGACAAAACATGATAGGCACACCTCTGGCCACCAAGAGGATAGTCCCACAGTTGAGAGCTATGCAGACAGACTGCAGTCCAAGATAAACTAGTATGTACACACACCCTGTAACACCAGTACTATACAAATTATAACACAACTCTACTTGCAGTCTGTCTGTAGTTCCTGATCCTCCTACCAATATGTGGCTGCCCTGAGTGTGCCAGTTTTCCTGTAAGAGGTATTGCTACCTGCTGTCTGTAACACTGATGCCCAAACACAGGAAGGATGTCTATCACACAGGAAAGGTAAAGGGACCATGCCCACATGATATAGGGATTTATAGTAGGTGGTTGCCATGACAGTGGTAATTGGAAGTCCTACACAGCAAGCTGCATGCAGTTAGCAAGTGGAGGACACTGATTGGTGCTGAGGTCATCACCTGATCATGTGCATCACCTAATAAAGCCATGCTGCAATCTATTCAAAACAGCTCAGTCCATTTACTAGCGAGAGAGGGAGAGAGAGAGAAAGAGAGACAGACAGACATACAAAGACAGACACAGACAGAGACAGACAAAGAGCAAGAAAAAAAAGAGAAAGAAAGACAAATCTCTTCAAAATAAAAAGCTAAGTCAAAGGCATTTAGCTAGCTGTCATTCAACAAGACATCATTCCCACAACAGATATGTGAAGTATATATATATGTAATAGAATGTAGTATCTGGTCCATAATAATGGGATAGATGATGTGGAATGATTTATATGTGCCATCAAGTGTTGTTGTGATGATGTTCAACTGAACAACTGTTATGGACAATAGTGTCTGTCCCTGTGGGTAGTGGCCATAGCCATCAACTGTACAGGTCAGCACTGACAGACAAGATGTAAGCCATCATAGTGTGTGTTGCATAATGGGAAGTATGTATATTACGTGGCCTATAGCTGGTGGTGGAAGTAATGCCATTATGATGGACATGTGGGAGCCACAGCCCACCACTGGCAGGATACTCAGGTTAATCTGTAATGTAGCATGCCAGAATGCCATAGGTGTGTAATAGGGTTACCTGCAATCGGGTCCTACATATACCCCCCTAATGTCAGGCCATGTACATATGTGGCACCTGTCTGTGTTTTAGCAAGACAGAGCAGTGCAGCTGTGCAGGAAGATGTTGTGAGATTGTGGAGCTGATGTCTGAATGTATCCCACATATAGGTATGCATATGTGTACATATGCCACATATATAATATATAGATATATGTGTATATCAGCATGAATGTCCAGAAATATACATATAACCATGTGTAGACATATATATGTGCACATATATACATCACATATATCCACACATATATAGATATATACCTATATGCACATGTCTACATATATATACAAACACACACACAAACATATATGTATGTAGAGACATGTCTCCTATATTACTGCCACATTGATGCATGCTATGTGTGAGGCAGCAGCACACATAGCAATACCCATAGATATTGACAGCTGGCAATGTGTGCAACATGGATGAGTATGTCACGTTAGTCTCTTGTTGGGACCACATTGCCCCCATCTGTGAAGTATGCAATGGGAATATGGGGAAGTATGGCAGGTACGAATGTGGAGGTGGTCAGGATTGGTAGATATAGAGGACAGTCACCAAGGATGGTATGTGACACATGTGGTGGGTAAACACCGTGGATGGTGTGTGTGGTCTGTGATGTGGATGCCCCATGGGCCGCAATATGGCCACAATGGGAACAAACCTTCCACCCACTGCTACTCACAACAGCAGTCCATGTCCTGAAGGTGCCTGGCCTGGATGCTAAGCAGGAGGAGCATGTTGGCCCTGTGAATGTGTACTGGGTGCCTCAGACTGATGTAGCACATCCCACATGTGTCCGTGGAGCCTGGTATGGAACAGACACTAGATCTGACCTCAGGGGACAGGAACATGTCTGTGTGTGCCCTGAGAGGGGGGGTGACAGCATCCCCTGGGTGGTTCCACCTGATGGTATTGCTGGAACACTACAAGAGGAGGCCCCAGGTTGGGACATACGTGATGTGGCCAGGTATCTTGGACATATGGGTTTGGAGAGGTGGATCTGCTGGCCAATAGAACATATACATGTTATAGTGTCACTGTTATAGCACATATGTTGGTAGTATCAAACTGCAAGCAAACTACTGAAAAACAACAAAAAATAGGCAGGCAACAGTAATTCTTAAACTTTTATGGTTAGCCAAATATTCTTACACTCAACTTCATCAGACACTAGTTAAAAGAATGTTAGCTATATTTAAAACCAGATTCATAGTCACATGTTCAGACACCATGTCACCTGATACAAGTCTCATTTCTATAACAAATGTACCTAAAAATTGTATAAACAATTGTGTAAAAAATGTATATACACTTTCCTATTGACTTAATGCTCAAATTCATATGTACATATACAAAGAATACATAAATATACTTGAAAACGCCCGCTAAAACATCCAAAAAACATTTGTTATTGTGTACATAAAAATTGTTACATGTCATTAATCAACCTGAATAAATTTCAGTTGAATGTCATAAATGCATGTACTTGTGTATAAGGGGGAAGGGATTTGTGTGTATATAACAAACACAAAGAGTGCCCCAAATTATATGTCTAGTCACCAGAGTATTAGCCTTGTGTTAATGTTTTAAACTCCTCAGTTTCAAGACACATTCCAAAGAGCATACGTTGCTCAACCCTGGCGTCTAAACTAAGGGAAAGAGAGTATGAGCATAATTAACACATTAGGAAAGCCAAAAACAGACAACGCTTTCGCAAAACATGTGGTAGAAAACCCTGGTCATTCCTTCACATTCAGGGTGATAGACCAAATTGAATTTGATATCAGGGGCAGTCCATTAGGCTTAAAACTTGAGGTGAAGGAGCTGATTTGGCAGCTTAGAACTAGGGCCTATGTGACACCAGGGTTGAGCAACATATGCTCTTTGGCATGTGTCTTGAAACTGAGGAGTTTAAAACGTTAACACAAGGCTAATACTCAGGTGACTAGACATATAATTTAGGGCACTTTTTGTGTTTGTTATATACACACAAATCCCCCCCCCCTTATACACAAGTACATGCATTTATGACATTCAACTGAAATTTATTCAGGTTGATTAGTGACGTAACAATTTTTATGTACACAATAACAAATATTGTTTTTGGATGTTTCAGCTGGCTTTTTCATGTATATTTATGTATTCTTTGTATATGTAGATATGAATTTGAGTATTAATTCAATCGGAATGTGTATATACATTTTTTACACAATCGTTTATACAATTGTTATTTACATGTGTTATAGAAATTAGAATTGTATCAGGTGACATGGTGTCATGTGAGGTGACTGTACATGTGACTATGAATCTGGTTTTAAATATGGCTACCATTCTTTTAACTAGTGTCTGATGAAGTTGAGTGTAAGAATACTTGACGAAAGCGCTAACCATAAAAGTTTAAGAATTACTGTTGCCTGCCTACATATGTTGGTAGTAATAGTCTACACAGTCCTAGTACATGTCCAACAGCATGCATAGATATCCCAATAACACAGAATGTTAGATGTGAGATGTGCATCAATCTCAGAACAGCCATGCCACTGGCATATATGGAACCATAGTGGCCCTGACAATGGCATGCAGGTGAATATTCTTTAACATGCTAGCAATGATAGTGTTCACAGAGGGGACATAGCTACAATCACATAGCAGAAAGTGTGGTACAATACAATATCTGTCCAACTGGTAGGTAAACTGTAGCCATACCTAATGAGTTGTGTGTACAGTTTGTTGAAGCAAATATGGTGGGGAGTGACAGAGATGTGTATTATGAACTGTGGTAACCTTGTTGTATGAGTTGCTCAGACCTGTTTCCATCATTATGTCTTTCAGCCAAGATGGCACATGCACGATTGCCCACCTATTTCCATGCGGAAAAGGAAATATTGATATCACACTTGATTCAGTACTATCCACTGATGTTTGGCAGGGCCACACATGAGCAGCAGGAGTGACCTAGTCCACAGGGTCATCGATGTTGGACTGCACAACCACAGTTATGAGCAGGTCCATCATCATTGTACTGACCTGCTTCGCAATGCCCATTGGTATACTGTTGCCATCTGGGGGAATCACCTCACTACATGGGGGGCTGACATCCATCCCCCCAACATGTATGGAGGAGCTCCTGGCCAGCCTCGTGGCACCTGCCCATCTGGACATCCATCAACAACTGGACTCCTTTGTGGAGGTGGGTGTCACCCACACACCGGCTGATGAGCATGCAGGTAAGGACACAGAGCATATCAGTAGACCACTGTTTTGTATACATTTGCATTGGTACAGGTAGATCATGCATATCTGACATGTCAGAGATATATCGTGTTGCTGCATTGTAGTGATAAACAGATGCCCAGATGGGGTAGTATCGTGGGAATGTACCGTTTATATATTGTAATACTGCACCCAACTTGTAGCACTGCCAGAGGTGTGGCCACTGAAATTGCATCTCTCACCCTTTTATGTAGGCACCTCTGGGATGCCACCAAGGCAGCAGCCTGTAGCTGGTGAGTATGTGTTATCTAGATGTTTGCCAACACACTGGGCATGTAGTGGTGATGGTATATTCTATGCACACATCTAACACACCTACCTTGAATGCATGCTGTACATGTGCATGTATTGCTGCTGTGAAATGCACGGTCTCACAGGGGTGACCATGATGGGGTAGTGGAAGGGTATGGCAGACACCTGCATGATAACTAACGTCCTGTCATTGCGGAATATGTTCACAGGGAGTAACATACTGGTGGTAGACATGGCCTACAGTAGGGACATTTTCAGAACAACACCCATATACAGTGCAACACCAGTGTATATACCTGTAGGACAATGGCAACTGCTGCAGAGATACACTATGGCATAATGCATTACAGTAGTCTACATTGTCAGCTGGGTCTAGGCTGCAACATGTGGTGTTCAGTGTATGGGACACTGCAGAGTGACACACATATGTAGGGCATACTTGTTATGCATCTGCATAAAGGCTGAAGGAGGGGGGGTTTCAGCAAGACACACCAGTGCACTGTAGCAGGGATCCTAAGGATGCTAGGAATGGCTCTATCTGCACATAATCAGGTTCAGGACCTGTGGCAGTCTTAACCCTACCCAAACAGCAATAGTGAAGGCAGTGTGTGAACACCATGGAATGTGCACATGAGTAGACCTTGCAATCATGCAGAATAGGAGGACATGTGTAGAGCAGACTGAACATCTGCTGGCAAATGCAGATGTCCCATGCTGATATACCCCTGCCAGAAGCAGTGACTGCTGTAGTACACACAACAAGAGGTGCGATAAACCATCATGATAAGGGTGTGCACACATATGCCGACACAGTGTGTATGCATTGCGGTCAGCAGCTGGACACCTTACACAACCTGTAGATACTACATGTGAAAGTACAGGACATATGTCACATATCAGGCTCGTGTACTGCTAAGATATGCTGTGATGTGGTCCCATGGCAGATCAAGGATGTGTGTGTCTAATCAATAAAGGTGTGTACACCCCCCCCCCATAGCCATGGTATGCTCTGATGGTTGATCATACATGGTCTGTTGATGTTGACAACTGTAAATCAGGCATCAGGCATTCACCAATGACAATTGTCCACATATCATTGCAGGTATGTGTTGCTGAAAATCATAGGGGCTGTGAGAAGTAAAGCTGACATAACTGTCACAGTACTACACATTCCACAATGGGTTGTACACCTGTGAGTTGTGGTGTACAGTACATGACAGGGTGCAGGGCAGATGCACAGCAATACTGTATACATGGGTACAGTGGTATCCAGTGGAAGGGGCATCACCTAGTGACATAGCACATGCATCACACACATGCATACTGTTGCTAGCAAGGATTGACTATAGCTGAACTGCATGCTGCTCTGTACCATATGTCCTGCATGTTAGCAGATGGGTAATAGGAAGACTGTGTGTACTATCATTGTGCAACCTCACCTGTGTGTGTGTGTGTGTGTGTGTGTGTGTGTGTGTGTGTGTGTGTGTGTGTGTGTGTGTGTGTGTGTGTGTGTGTGTGTGTGCATGTGTGCATCGTGGTGGTTAGTTAGTTTGCCTGCAGGGTCACTCTGGTGAAGTGGAGGGCGGTAGATGCATATAGGCTGCATGTGTGCATGTGTGTGTTTGTGTGGATGGCCATGTATGCACATGTGTGATTTTTAAAATGCATAGGTTCTTGACATAGAATGTCTTTCAAATTTTTATTTCTTTTAAAAATAAATCTAGGTTGTGTCCCTACAACTCTAGTTATATTCTCATCTGTTAAAATAATTCTCCAGTTGTTTCTAATTATATCACATATACCACCTATATCATTACTGTATGTTAAACCTATTCTCAAACCTTCATTAGTTTTCAAATTTTTATTTCTTTTAAAAATAAATCTAGGTTGTGTCCCTACAACTCTAGTTATATTCTCATCTGTTAAAATAATTCTCCAGTTGTTTCTAATTATATCACATATACCACCTATATCATTACTCTATGTTAAATTTATTCTCAAACCTTCATTAGCTTTTTGAACCTGTGCATCTACCTTATTAGGCCATTTTTTGCTGCTGTCAAATCTAAGCATACTGTTAGTCCAACAAGACTTCCTATATAGTGATGTCTCTACCTCTCCATTTTCTTTCTTAGTACTACTAACATCCAAGTATTCAATAAATGAACTGGAATAATTCAATGAGAATCTGAAGAAGCTGGTAGTAAACTCTAAATACTTAACAAATTATGTTAATTCTGATGTGGTGCCCCTCCCCCACAAAAAGAAAACGTCATCCACAAATCTATTATAAAAGAAAAGTTTGTCTTTCTAATCATGTGCTGCCTCAAATATCACCATATCTTCCCAGTATGTCAGGACTAGGTTAGCATATGTGTTCGCACAAGGCGTACCCATAGCTATACCTTGTATCTGGCAATAATACTTTGTTTGACAAAGAAATACACTGTTTTCTAATATTAGCTTTAATAAGGAACATAGCCATATATTTTCATCTATATGTATATTCACCTTTTTGTTCAGTATTTCTTCTATAGCAGTAATACCATATTGATTTTCTATGACAGTGAACAAATACTTTACATCTAGGGTAACAAACACATAGGAACTGTTACTATTCTCTTGTAAATAAACACCCAATGATTCCAGAAATGTAGCAGTATCTTTCAAAATTCTGGGGAAGGTTTGTAACATTGGTCTGAGAGTACATTCTAACCAGATAGAAATATTTTCTGTTACCCAATCCCTACCCGATACTATAAGTCTCATGGGTGGTGTTTTGAGATCCTTATGAATTTTTGGTAAGGCTTTAAAGACTGGGATACTGGAGTGTTGTATATATAAAAATTTCAGCAGCTCATGGTCTGTCAAACCAGTTCTTTCCATGTTAAATAAAGATTTGTGCACTTTTTGTATGTAAGAATTCATCATTAGTGGTGACAGCTGAAGAAAATTCAATTTGTCAGCTAGCAACAGATCTATTTGTGTGTTATAGAACTCCTTCCTAAGCATCTATCAGATATAAGGTTAAGAAAAGAACATAATGCACTGCACAAGCATATAGAATTCTATAGTGATCATGTATTTGCCTTTATGGTTATATGTGTTGTTAATAGAAGTCAAAGAATGGGTGACTTGTATAATGAAACTGAATACAAAGAGAGGCAATGGATTCTTAGATTGGGAGCTGATAAAGCCCCAGGATTTTGTCCCTTTGTCCCTTTAAAATCAGCTCTAGCAAAAAGGAGGGTAAACTATTGATTTTCATTGGTTGTGTTGTACTATATTAGATACTATGTTTTTACTAGTGTTTTATCATCTGATGAAGGGATTTACCCGAAAGCGCTTATGATACTGCTTTTACTGTTTTAATAAAGTGAAGTTGCTTCCTACACAGCATGGTAGTACTTGACTTACTTTTGGATTTACTATTTGGATTTTGTGGCAGTACTTTTAGTGGAAGAGTCCTTTATTTTTTATTTTTTGTTTTTTATTTTTTACATAGCTGGTACCAGCAGAAGCATGTTTCAGGCTGTCATGGTGGTGCAGGCATGTATTGAACATTACCACATACAGGGGCTGAGGCTGCAGAGGGCTGCTCTCACATCTTCAAATGATAATGCCCATGAACTGGCTGGTGCCATCCGTGGATTAACTGAGTTCATGGATGGATGGTCTGGAGAGATGATGACCCTCATTGACCGTGGTCTATCCATGCTTGAACATGTGGTGGGAGTGCGCAACAGCTGCGTGGATGTAGGCCAGCAACACCAACAGCTGGTAGTCAATGTGGACATGCCAGGACAACAAGGGGCTCCTGTAGTGGCAGAAGCAGCCCTGGCAGTGTGGGGGTGTATGCTGTCCACATCACAGCAGGCCATGTGCACATGGTCCTGGCCAGTCCCAGGAGGGACCTGGTACCAGCAGACAAATGTCATCAGCAGGTGAGAATAGCACATTGAGGCCTGTACCTGGACATGCCCATGGAACCCCTGGCAGGCAAAGTCCACATGTCCATGTCCGTAAACAGTGAACTGCACAACCTGACAGGTATGGTCTATATTTGTCCATAAACACCTGTGTAGGGCAGCCACATGGCAGAACTGTGTGCATGCATACCCACCCACTATGCAACCACACCTAGGGCAACCCCATACCTACACACACCACATCACCTCACCCAGTTCCCAACAGTACACCCCTCACCCACACACATGGTGTCAAATGTATGGCTCACCCTCAGTCTCTGGCAAACCAACATCACATCCTGTGCATATGATGATACCTGTGCCACATCCCTGTCATCCATACCATCAATACAGGGACATGCTGATATGGTTCTGATGCACACTGTGACTGTACAACAGTGTACCGCAGCACTGCAGTGTAACATGTTGTAGGGAGTAGAGTGTAAGGCATATTTGGCAAGTAGTGTAGCCATCCAGCAATGATGCCTTATAGCTGTTAGTAACACTGGTTGGTTGAGGTCTCTATAATGTTATCCATTTGTGTTGTAGGTGTACATGTGTCAGCACTAGGATGCCCTCTGCATATGATAATACCTGTGCCACATCCATGTCATCCATACCATCAATGCAGGGACAGGCTGATATGGTTCTGATGCACACGGTGACTGTACCACACTGTACCACAGTACTGGAGTGTACCATGTTGTAGGGAGTAGACTGTAAGGCATATTTGGAGGGTAGTGTAGGCATCCAGCAAGGATGCATTATAGCTGTTAATAACACTGGTTGATTGCAGTCCCTATAATGTTATCCATTTGTGTTGTAGGTGTACATGTGTCAGCATGAGGATGGTCTGCAGCCATATTCCACAACAGAGTATGTCACTGCGGTGACACCATGGCTGTGACATATCTGGGGTACAGTCAAACACATTTCACAGGTTACCAAACCGGTTATTGCCTGTGCCACATGGACAGGTGGCCCGCTGAGGCATGTATACCCTGCAACCTGATGTAGACCCATCCACATACATGCACACTATTACTTGGCAACACTGGGACTAGACCTCTACCTAAATATGTCATGATACTGATGTGTGTTGCTTACATTGCACACACCGCACAGCAGTTAGGGTAAGGTGTGTTCCAGGTTACATGGTACATGCAAAACATTCCCCGGCATGTACAGTTTGCTAATGGGTGATGTAATGGGTGTATTTGGACAATACGTAGTGTGACATACCGTCATATACACATTTACAGACTCATAACAGCCAAACACACATTTGAGATACCAGGGCCTATCGCTGCTAACTAACTTGACCATGTCTCCAATCTGTTACAGGTAGGCTGCACACATCACATGCATAACTGGCTTGGATTGTGGTAACAGTTACCTGTATGATTGATGGTGACCGTGGCAACCATAATGTGGTACATGGGACATATACCGGGTGTACCTTGGTGTAATTACAGTGTACACAGCTCCCCCATCCCCCACTGTATATTGTACTCCCTGAAACCCATGATGACACTCTGCTATACCCACCATCACACATTGGCCATGACTGTGATACAACCCATAGTATATCCCAACATTGGTACTGCAGGGATATGCATCTCATGCACATGCCACATGCGTAGTAGGGTGTTGCATTGTCATGCCTCACCTATGGGCAGCAACAACACTATCTGTACTACTGTGTGGCAGTGGGTATTGTAATAGGAGTATGTGGCCATGGAATGCTGTACCCTACAGATATACGGACATGCGCAACTACACACACATGCCAGAACACAATGGGTATCCTATGCCTATCACCCCATTTGTAAAACACTGTTGTGCTGGTACTGCAAGGCTCATGTAGTCGGTATGGGGGTGAGCTTAACAGGGTACATGTAATGTCCCATACACCAGCAGCCACAACTGACTATGGTAATGGGTGTTGCGTTGGTTGTGAAGGCCCTCATGGAATTCCCATGTACAGGTGTGCTAACGCACAAACACTGCTGTAATCAGTCATGCACATGCACACATGTGTCAGTACAGTGGTGTATCCCTGCAGGTTGTCATAGCTGTGTACCTAGCTATTGTCCAAGGGGAGATGGGTTGTATAGGGGTTGTGTGTACAGTGTTATCCTGCCACCTGCCAGATGGCAGTGGGCAAACAACCAACAGGCACTACAGTCATGACCCTCAGGGTGAGAATGACATGCATCAGCCAATCCTACAGGTACCTCATGTACATGGCCACTGAGGTGGTAAAGGTGACATGTATGCAACATGCATTAGAACACATGGTTAGTGTCTGTGATGGAGACCTGTACCCAAGCATGTTCTGTTGACTGTGTTAGTGTAGTGGAGGTACCTGTGGCATGTGGTGCGTACAGGGTGACATCTCCTATATGTGCCACTTCTTACACAGCTGGGCAGACATATCAATGTCAATCAAGCGGAGGTTGCCTGTACATATCCCAGCTGGATATCTGCCATCTGCACATCTATACAGGGATTGACAGTCATCAGCTTGGCAAGTAGCTATGCAGTAGCATGAGTGCGATGACAGACATCTGACAACACTTTGTATGCTGTAACTGCATGTCAGATGGCCTCAATAACATGTGCTGTACAGACAGTAGTCTACTGTTACATTCCTCATGATGGATCATTACCCAGTAAGGTTTATATACTGTGACACAGCTCACACACCAGGTATACAACAGGGAGGCCTCAGTGCCCAGCCATGCTCGCAGGTGTGCCTGTTGTCAGTACTACAATAAGCACTCTGCTCTTGCCTGGGTTAGCACTGTCAACAGTAGTATTACCATGATACACTACATACCAGTGTGACAGCAAGTACCCTGGTCTACTACACCTGTATGTAACACATTCACATGGATAACAGTGCTGTACAGGCCTCATATATGTCTGTGTCCCAAACATGACACTCACTCCCCTTGCTACTGTAATGACAGCACATAGGTGCATGTATTGTACATGGCATTACATACACTTATTACAGGTTATCAGACTGAGTTGTGTGTCCTGGTTACCAGGGCTAAGCTATGCTTAGCAAGTATATAGCTCCACAAGCTCCTGCCTGGTGCCCTGAAGAATTCTACAGCAGCAGAGAGACAAAATAGAGACTTTGGAGTGATTAAGTATCATTATTCTGCATTTTCTTGCTGCCTTTTGCTAATTCTGCCTAAATCGCCGATTTTATAGAGTTTCTGTAATTTAAAAAGCTTGTTTCAGGTACATATTATACTTATTTTACTAGTTGCGCTTTAACAAAGTTGTTTTTGTGTTTAAATTACCTGTTTAACTGTTGTAGGATACACATTCAAGTGTGATAGCCATTTCTGTGCATTTAAAGTGTTTTTTGATTGCATCTGCTTTATTTTCTGAAAAAAAAAAGAATATATATATATATATATATATATATATATATATATATATATATATATATATATACTTGTTTTCCCACCTTTCTAAGCTAGTATAGTCCACTTTTCAGGTTAGTGCTGAATTCAGGGCTGTGTTACAAGCTTCTGTGTTTGGCCATACATTACTTGGAGAGAAGGAAGTTTCTCTGTTCACTTTGAGAGAGGGAGCTTTGAGCAGCCTATCTATCCCTGGAGGAGTGGTTTCAGCCCTGAAATTAGTAGTTTATTGGCCATTTTGGGCTAATTTCCATCTCTTTTATTTCACTGGTAAAAAACCCACATTTGCAAGGTTTTGTGCTAGTATACAGCTCAGCAGGCCTGGTGCCCTGCAGAGTTCTACAGCAGCAGAGAGACAAAAGAGAGACTTTGGAGTGATTAAGTATCATTTTTCTGCATTTTCTTGTTGCCTTTAGCTAATTCCACTTAAAATGCCAATTTTATAGAGTTTCTGTGATTTGAAAAGCTTGTTTCAGTTACATATTGTACTTATTTTATTGCCTGCTCTTTAGCAAAGTCGTTTATGTGTTTAAGTTACCTGTTTAACTGTTGTAGGCTACACACTCAAGTGAGATAGCCATTTCTGTGCATTTAAAGTGTTTTTTTATTGTAACTGCTTTATTTTCTGAAAAAAAAACAAAAAAAAAACTTGTTTTCCCACCTTTGTAAGCTAGTATAGTCCAGTTTTCAGGTTAGTGCTGAATTCAGGGCTGTGTTACAAGTTTCTGTGTTTGCCCATACCTTACTTGGATAGAAGGAAGTTTCTCTGTTCACTGTGAGAGAGGGAGCTTTGAGCAGTCTATCTGTCTCTGGAGGAGTGGTTTCAGCCCAGAAATTAGTAGATTATTGGTCATTTTGTGCTAATTTCTATCCCTTTCATTTCCCTGCTGTAAAACCCACATTTGTGTGGTTTTGTGCGCCAGGCATTGCCGGTTAGCTAAGGTATAACTATTCCTGGCTCCACAAAGTCTACTCTTCAATTTTTCCCTTGGAACTAGAAAACTTTCAACTTAAGCACTCAAACCATCCGCTTCTCATACCAGCACTTGCTCAAAACTCATAGCAAGTGCTAATAAACCTTAGCACTAGACCCCCCCCCTATACTGTAGAGAAGGACAAGGCTCTCTATTCGACCTTACCAGCCAATCAGTAAAACAGTTCACTATACCTATCCAGGCATGTCCAAAGGGCAGTTTAAGGTGTACTCTATGGTCCAACTAGTGAATCTGGGCATTTTGAGGCAATGTTACAATTGCCTCATGTACACAGACAACCCTCTCCTTCTTCCACTAAACACTAATACATGTGAGAGATGCAATTATACAGCCAAACTGGAGGCTGAGCTCTCTCAACCCAAGACTGGACCAAGCAGTCAAGGGGAGAAGGGAATTACTTGCATCACACCACCAGTCTCACAAAAACCTATGAAACCAGCACTGGCAAAAAACACACATAAATACACGAAAACATACTCGGAGGCTCTAAATAAAAATCTGCAAAAGCAACAGAGACCTCCAAAGCAGACATTCAAGAAACCTCCACCCCCCCCAACACAAACCATGAAACACATACTTCACAAAACCAGTGTGCCACACAATCACAGCCCTTAAGGCAAAATAACATACAGAACACACTAGTAATAGGTGACTCTATAGTTAGGCATACTGACGTCCCACTCACTAGGCTGAACAAGGAGAAGGTTACTGTTAGCTGCCTGTCGGGTGCCAGGATCTGCCACATAACACAAGCACTCAGGTCACTCCAGAACAAGTACAAATATGACTCTGTCATTATCCATGTTGGTGTGAATAACCTGAGCCGTACCTCTTTGGACTACATGAAAAGAGACATGGAGGAGCTCACGTAGCCCAGGCCGGTATGACCCTGACCCTGAGTAGCATCTTGCCCTCACCAAGAATGATACCATGGTATAGAGAAAAAATTATCAATTTCAACAATTGGCTAAGCTTTTGGTGTCATTCAAAGGGGATCCAGTGTCTGTCAGCCTGGGATGACATGCTCGACAAGCCATGCTGCTTCGCTAGAGACGGCTTGCATCTGTCACCCTTAAGCTTTCAAATACTGGCCAAGGCTCTTGCCACCCCCATAGCGCCTTTTTTAGGCAAGGCTCAAAAGGCAGGCCCACCACCATAAATAGCACAAGTAACAAAAAAACTGAGGGTAATGCTACTCAAGGCCGGAAGTCTAAACCTCAAAATGCATGCACTCGAGGCATTCCTCAGTATGGAGAAAATTGATATATGTGCAGTAACAGAAACCTGGTTTACAGCTCCAGAGACCACCCCAGCACTACCAGGTTACAACTCATACCATACATTTTGGCCACAAAACCCGGACTGAAATACAAAAGGCGGGGGAGCATCTATATTTATCAAGGATACTCACACCTCCAGGTTAGTGGCACAGCACGATGCTTCAGGGATCATCCACATGCAACTGACAATGGGCAAAACTGCTATTCAAATTATAGCTTGCTACAGAGCATCCACTATGTCCCAAGACCCCCACTCCGCATTCCTGGGAAGACTGGGAAACATAAAGGTCCTACCAAACACCCTGATATAGGGTGATTTCAATTACCCAAACATTAACTGGGAGAACTACTCAAGTACAAACTCCCTTGCCCAACATTTCCTAGAATTTATAAACTCAAATGCCCTGGATCAGCTGGTCAACACCTCCACCAGAAGTGAGAACATATTGGACTTGGTCATCACCAACATGGGCAACTGGTGTACCATACTGGAGGTCAACCCCTCACTGGTCAGATTTGACCATAAACTAATCACTCTGGATATCCACATTCCGCCACCACCCCCGGTCAAAGAAACCACAGTGAAAAACTTTTCAAAAGCAAACTTCACGTTACTTAAGACCGAAGTGGGAAGTTTCAAAGCCCCCATGCTAAAGGATAATGCTGTCCAAGCTGCAAACTTCTTTACTAATGCACTCTACAGGCACCTACAAGAGTGCAAGGATCGTGCTATCCCAAACAAAACCAAGACTCACTCCTCCAAGAAAAGGAAACCAGTCTGGTGGTCCCCTGCCATAAACAAGCTATACAATAGATGGAGGAAACTAGTACAGAAAAGAGTAAAATCGCAAGAAGGGAAGACATCCCTGATCAGTATCAGCAAGAAACTACGTTCCCTCATAAAATCATCCAAGGCTAGCTTTGAAAGAAAAATTGCCACGGACTCCAAAGATAACCACAAGGCATTCTTTAGCTATGTCAAAAATCTAAGTGGCAATTCTTAGATCTGCTCAGAGTTAGTGCAGAATAGCACAAAATACACTGAACCGACCGACATAGCCAACATCCTGGCAGACAGGTTCAGTGCAAACTTCACCCCCCTCTCACCCCCAAAAGGACTCACAATTATACAAGAAGAATGTAGTACCCCTGAAATCACAGAGACTCAGGTTAAAACAGCCCTCTCCAAAGCCAAAAACACAGCATCAATGGGACCAGATGGTGTCCCAGGCTGTATCCTACACGAGCTCAAAGATGAACTCACCCCTCACCTAAACACACTGTTTAAACTCAGCCTCTCCACAGGCTACGTGCCCACAGAGTGGCCCACAGCAACGGTTATTCCACTCCACAAAGGTGGAGCCACAACAGACCCCAGGAACTATCATCGTATAAGCCTGCCTAGCTTGGTCTGCAAAGCTATGGAGCGCATCATCATGGATCTCATTAACAGAGACATTAGAAACCTCCAAACACTGGACCCTAAACCTGGTGGACTTCTTTGAGCCAGTTACCAAAGCTATAGTCAAGGGAAAGGTGGTCCACACAGCCTACCTAGACCTTGCAAAGGCCTTTAACACCATGGTCATATACATATAATAGGTCTATATATGTCTATATGTACATACACATGTATACTCATACATATGTCTGTATACACATCTGTATAGTGCTACATTTATATGGCCATGTGTACATCTCTTCGTATGTCTATACATATATATATATATATATATATATATATATATATATATATATATATATATATATATATATATATATATATATATATATATATATACATATGTATATATATTATATATATATATATATATATATATATATATATAGATGTGTATATAGATATATGTGTATATAGCTATATATGTATGCACACTCTATGTGTACAGATATGCCAAGTTATGTTGGTATATATGTAGATATCTATAACTATATGTGCATACATATCTATTCTGATATACCTACTACTGTTAATATATATATATATATATATATATATATATATATATATATATATATATATATATATCCATACGTATATGTGCATTTGTATCACTGTCTGTATATGTGTAGACATATATTGCTCTGTATATGTATATATCTGGGTTTGTATATCTATGTACATATACATACTCATCTATATATGTCGATATGTATATGTGTAAATATCTATATAGCTATCTGGATAATTATATATACATATATTTTCACCATATGTCCTGAACATGGAGTGTAGCCCTACCTCAGCCCCTAAAGTCCCAACTTTATAGTGCAAGGGGATGTCAGGTATGTATAGCAGGTATATTAGTAGACTATTGCTACTGTAATAGGGATTGTCTTCACAGACATGGTGTGTGTGGGAGGTCACATCTGCTTTTCACATGTGCGCCATTGACTACTGACAGACATGCTAAGGACATCATAGTACAGTACTGCTGCTAGCACGTAATGCTCCTGTGGACTACAGCAGAGATATTGGTCAATAAATGTGGACATTCTGACAAACTCTGGATAGTCCAGAGGTATACAGAGAACCCCTAGTGCAAAACATGTGGACCAAGCCTGACAATGTGGATGTTAACAGCCATGTAGATGGGTATAACACATAACGACTGGTATACATTTTCCCCCATAGGTCATGCGCTCACACACCCCTGTCTGTACTGACACATAATAA